>NW_008338534.1:409706-423118 GCF_000622305.1 Nannospalax galili | reverse complement strand
CCTTTCCCTCCCAGCCCAGCCTCCCTCCCTGTTTTTGTTTTTACGCTATGGCCCAGACTGGCCTGAAATGCATTCTGTATCCCACACTAGCCTGGAATTCATGAATTAATCTCCTGCTTCAGTCTCCTGAGTGCTCAGATTATGGGCATGCACTACCACACCCAACTGGTTTTGTATTCTAAAAAAGCTAGATTTTATCTTTTAGAAAGCAGGGGGTTTTTTATGGTTAGAGGTCCAGTGCTTTTTTGTTTTTTAATAATTTATTGAGAACTTCATGCGTGCATATAAGGTGTCTTGATCAAATCCATGCCCACTCCCTCCCCTCCAACTCCTCCCATAGCTCCCCTTCACTTTTTTCTGGTAGCCTCATGTATTCTCTCTCCTTTTTTTTTTTTTTTGGTCTTTTTGAGACAGGGTCTTCCTGTAGCCCCAGCTGTCCTGGAACTCACTATGTAGACCAGGCTGGCCTTGAACTCACAGAGATCTTCTTGCCTCTGCCTCCCAAGTGCTGGGATTAAAGATGTGCACCACCAAGCCTGGCTTTTTTTTAAATGGAGCTTTTTGTTACTCTAACATTCCCCCCTCTGAAGAGGTAAGCCTAAAATCTAGATAAACGCTCCCAAATACTTTTGACATTTTTTGCCCTTTGGAACGGAATATGTTGCTAAGAGGCCCAAGGATATTGTGACTTTTAGCCAAGAAACTGACTACTTTTCTTTGAGGCCTTTTTACCCTAACTGCCTAGCCAATTCCTACCTCCTATTCTTATTACACCATCCTCTGAAGAGGTTACCCAACTTTCAGTTATGGAATCGAGATGCAGACTGCTCTGGCTTCATCCATGTTGAAGAGGGATGCAGGGTGAGGCAATTGGAGTACCCCTTCAGTGGGTCTATCTAAAAGACTCCCAAATTGGATAACTCTTGTCTCTAAGGGAAGAAGAAAGTCTTTGAATCATGAATGGGAGATGTAAAGGCAAGAGTAATTAACATGACAAGTTCTAGACAGGGAACTAGAAAAAAGTCAGAAGAGGGCAATTTTCAAATGTTCATGAGAGTCCATTGGAATTTCTTGACAAAGGCTTCCAAAAACATCCCTCTATTGGGGCATTTTGATAGCTGTTGGAGTGGTTAGATTCAGTGTCAGTTTCATCTCAAAGACTTCTAGAGAGGGGGAGAAACATAGAACAATAGAGAAACATATAGAACAATAGTGGATTGTTTCCCTTAGCTACAGGTGGGCACTACTGTATTATAGACCAAGATTTGAAGTCTTTCATCTGAGCAGCACTTTCTGATTAGAAACAAAATCATCAATGAGAAATAATTGTATGAGTAACTCTTTATATGGACTTAAGCCTAATAATGTCTGGGAAGTGTAATCCCTTGAACTCTTAAAGAAATATACTGATGACTTTGGTTATACTTTCCTTTTGGGTGTTTAAGACCATACAGTTGGCCGAAATAAATCAATTTATTTTTACACTTAAGGTCATTTGAGGATCTGTTCCTCAGGGGTCACATGGGTTTGGGGAGGAGCTCCTGGCTCCTTTCTTTTACCAATTCCATCTATGTGAAGATAAGTCAAAGGTCCTGTGGACCATGTCTGGCTTCACTTGGAAGCATGGAGATGTTTCCTCTGAGTTGATCCTCTCTTTCTAGACTGGACACTTGTTCAAGTCCATCTCATTGGATCTCCATGTCCTCCCTGAACAAGAGGGCATGGTGACCCACCACAGTTACAGGACATTTTGAGAGATGTTCCATAGTCCCCTGGAGCTTATTCGATCTTGGAGGGCAAGGAGCAAAAACTGTCCTTTAAATCCTTCTGACCACATGAGTATAGGCCTCAGAGTATGGCTGTTAAACATCCAATAAGATTAGTTCCACCAGTCTGGTATTTTAATTACCATGTGCTCTGTAGATAAAGCTTGAGTGAAAAAACTACGTTCTCAGATAAACCTTGCCTAGACGTATATTATCCTTGATCTCCTAGTTGAGTCAGTAAGTTGTTCAATTAGTATGGTTCCCTCTTTTTAATTTTTACAAAAACTTTATTTTGAGAATTTCCACAGATCTTCATCACTTGCTTAGGCTTTCTCATTTTTTCTATCTATTTTGGAAAATATCTCCATTCCCATATCCTTTTAAGATCTTTTACATTCGCATTTTCTTTTTTAAAAAAAAATAATTGTGAGACAATAGCATTAACAAATAAAATTTCCATTTCTTGTGAGAATCCTTTTCCTGGGTATACTAAGCAATGCTTTTTCCCTTTTAAGGTTCTAGTGTCAAGCCAAAGTTTGATTAAAATTTTACTGGGGAACCAATGAATTTACTGAGCTTACTTACTGAGATAACTGAGGGGTTGCTGAGGTGTATGAATGACCTGAGGGTATGCACACTGGAAAGCCTTTACCCAGCATGGGTCAAGCCTTCTTTTCCTAGCATTCCCCAGATTGTATATTTTAGCCCTCCCCAGATCCAGGAGACCATGTGTGATTAGGGCCAAATTACATACAATTGGCTGGGAAGAGTGGCTGGATACTCCAGTGAGGGTCCAGTGACCCTGCTTGCCCCTCCTTTAATGAAGGAGCACAACCCTCAACAAACCCAGTTGTGACAATGTTTAGCAATCAGGCACAGCTGATGATGGTAGTTATTTCATGCAGAAGAGACTGCTGTACCTCATCATCTTATTAAAAGGACATGGAATTTAAAAGAATTTGGTGCTAGGATCCACAAATGAGGGAGAACATACATCTTTTATTGTTCTGAGTCTGTTACTTCACTTTGTATAACAGTTTCTACATCCATCCATTTACCTGCAAATTTCATCATTTCATCTTTCTTTACTGCTGAATAGAACTCCATTGTGTAAATATACCACATTTTTGTTAACCACTCGTCAGTTGAGGGACACTTACGTTGCTTCCATCTCTTAGCTATTGTAAAAAAGAGCAGCAACAAACATGATTATATAAGTGTCTCTATAATAGGATGAGTCCTTTGGGTATATGTCAAGGCGTGGTATAACCGGGTCATATGGTAAGTTCGTTTTTAATTTTTTAAGAGTTCTCCACACTGTTTTCCATAGGGGTTGCATGAGGTTGCAATCCCACCAGCAGTGAATGAGCATTCCCCTTTCTCCACATTCTTGCCAGCATTTGGTATCATTTATTCTCTTGATCGTAGCCAGTCTGATTGGGATAGGGTGATAGGTGATACCTTAACTCTTTTTTGATTTTTGAGTTCTTTATATATTCTGGATGTTAAACCTCTGTCAGATGTGTCACTGGTGAAGACTTTCCCATTCTGTGGGTTTTCTCTTCACTTTTTTTATTTTTTTGCTGTACGGAAGCTTTTTAGTTTAATGAGGTTCCACTTGTTGATTGCTGGCCTTAATTCCTAAGCAACTTCTGTCCAATTTAGAAAATCATTTCCCATACCTATATCTTGTAAATTCTGGATGTTAAACCTCTGTCAGATGTGTCACTGGTGAAGACTTTCCCATTCTGTGGGTTTTCTCTTCACTTTTTTTATTTTTTTGCTGTACGGAAGCTTTTTAGTTTAATGAGGTTCCACTTGTTGATTGCTGGCCTTAATTCCTAAGCAACTTCTGTCCAATTTAGAAAATCATTTCCCATACCTATATCTTGTAAGTTACTGCCAATATTTTCTTCTAATAGTTTCAGGGTTTCCAGTTTCACATTGAGGTCTTTGATCCATTTGGAGTTGACTTTTGTGCAAGGTGAAATATAAGGATCTAGTTTCATTCTTCTACAGGTGGAGATCCAATTTTGCCAGCACCATTTGTTGAAGACAGCTGTCTTTCCTCCATTGTGTGTTCTTGGCACCTTTGTCAAATATCAGGTGGCTGAAGTTGCATGTACTCGGGTCTGGGTCTTCAGTGATGTTCCACTGATCTGTGTGTCTATTTTTTGTGCCAGTACCATGCTGTTTTTATGACTATAGCTCTGTAGTATACTTTGAGATTTGGTGTAGTAATCCCTCCAGCATTGCTCTTTGTGCTCAGTGTTGCTTTGGCTATTTGGGGTCTTGTACTTCCATATGCATTTAAGGATTTTTTTTTTCTCTAATTCTGTAAAGTATGTCATGAGGATTTTGATTGGAATAGCATTGAATATTGCTTTTGGTAGGACGATCGTTTTCGCAATATTAATTCTTCCAATCCATGAGCATGGGATGTCCTTCTATCTCCTGGTGTCTTCCTCAGTCTCAGAGAGCAGGTTTTTTTTGTTTTTTTTTTTTTTTTTTTTTTTTTTTTTTTTTGTCTTTTTGAGACAGGGTCTCCCTGTAGCCCCAGCTGTCCTGGAACTCACTATGTAGACCAGGCTGGCCTTGAACTCACAGAGATTCACCTGCCTTTGCCTCCTGAGTGATGGGATTAAAGGCATATGCCACCACGCCCGGACCAGAGAGCAGCTTTTAAAACCCAGTTTGCCTAAATTGATGTCCATGTTGAGGCTCTGTTGAGCAGGTGAGATTGTGGATAAACAGGTCAGAAAACAAGAGGACTAACTGGACAGCAGCCATAAAGACCAGGTTTTAGAGACACTTGTGAAGTACAGTGGGGTACAGTGAGGACAAGAGGAGGGACATATGTATGCCAGGGGAAGAAATTACACTGTGGTTTGGGAAAGGAGGTGGTACATCTTGCTTTGAACATGTTTTACATTTACTCAATGGTTACTGTAACCTAGCAAGAAGAAGGAAAGGGCTGGAGCTCAAGAACAAGTTTGGTAGCTGTCAGTTCACTAAGAGAGGTGGGTGAGAACAGGAAAAGGGCTGGTACAAGAGAAGTCCAGACACTAAGGAGGTTAGAGAAGTGAGGGATAGCATCAAGGCTCTACTGACTTGGGGGTTGGACAAGTTAAGTCCTGAGTGCCCCGACTGCCCCTAGGCCAACAGTCCCATCACATTGATCATCATGCATGTTGTTTATCTGTCACATCAAATTTTCTGATTGCTTTCTGTCAATAATTGAGCCAGTCTAGAACCCAAACTTAACCCAGTACCTACATAGACATACACAATGTTTGTTGAATGGGTAAGGGAATCAGGGATGACTTAAAGAAACTCAGCAAAGGACTGGAGAGATGGCTCAGCGGTTAAGAACACTGGTTGTTCTTGCAGAAGACCTGGGCTCGAATCCCAGCACGCACATGGCAGCTAACAACTGTTCGTAATTCCAGTCCCAGGGGACTGGACCAGGGGACCTCCTTGGGCATTGCATGACATGGGTGCACTTACTTACATTCAGGCAATACACGAATACATATAAAATTAAAAAATTATAAGTAAATTTTTTTTAAGTTTTTTTTTTTTTAAAGAAACTCATCAATAAAATTGAGTGCCATATGTATGCCAGGAGTTGGGCTAGTATTTAGAGAAAGCAGTGGGGGGGTTATATAAACACACACACACATATACGCACACAATCTTGTTGGGCTTTAAACTGGGGTAAAGAAAGTAGACAGGTTTAAAGGCACAAAAATAAGCTGTTTATGTTCATCATTCCTGGCCCCCAAAAAGCACTTGTTAAAGTTGCTAACCTAGAGCTGGAGAGATAGCTTAGCAGTTAAAAGTCCTTGCTGCATTTCCAGAGGACTCAAGTTTGGTTCCAGCACCTACATAGGGTGACTTATAACTACCTATAACTCCAGTTCCAGGGGATCTAATACCCCCCTTCTGGACTCTGGGCACTCACACACATGACATACATTCACACAGATTTACGCATTCACTTAAAAATAATGATAATAATAATAAATCTTAAAAGCTACTAATCTGTACATATGAGAGAAGAATCAAAGGAGGTATCCATTCATGGGAAGGGGTGTCCTACATAGATGACCGAGGAGTTAGCCCTAACGAGAAAAGTAAATTTGGAGTCGGGGGAATGGTATTGGAGGGAGTTCCCTTGTGAAGCATTCACTGGCTCTGTTAAATAGGCAGTAGAGTGTTAAGTATAAAAATGGGGCAGAAGGTGCTGGGCATGGTGGTGCAAGCCTTTAATCTCAGCACTTGGGAGGAGGCAGAGGCAGGCGGATCTCTTGAGTTCGAGGCCAGCCTGGTCTACATAGCAAGTTCCAGGCCAGCTGGGGCTACAGGGACCAAAAAAAAAAAAAAAAAGACCTTCTTCCGGCCATGAAGGATCCCAATGAAAACTCTCTGCCAGCTCCAAGGGCCCCACTCAAAAGGGAAGCTTTACTGGTAATTATTGTGGCCATCAGAGTTGTTCTTTGCTGGCATGTCAAGGTGAAAAACAGTTGGAGTTGTCCGAATCCTAACAAAATCGCTTGGAGAGGTGGCATAAGATAGTCTTGGTGTGCACGTAAGTATTCATGAAAGCCTAGGCTAAGTTTGGAATAAACTAAAAACCAGAGTGGGTAATGGCCTGAAAGAATAAGGAAAGCAAGCTAGATTAGAGGAGGTGGGGCTTTACTTATTGGAAAGAAAGCTAATGTTGTTTCCTCTATGCTTCTTCCTCTGTGCTTCTGGCCACAAACCGGACTGTGAATCAGGCACATGGGGTTTCTTGGTCCTTTACATATACTACTACTTCCTGAAGATTGGTGAGCTAGTCCTGAGTAGGTGTAGGCAGGAAGTGACCCCAACAGTTTTGGCTGTTGATTGAGCTTGGGTGCTTAAGTACTGCTGTTCTGTACTGAGTGAGGGAGTGGTAAGGAAGATTCTCGGGTTAAGTAGCTTTTCAATGGTTTCTTAAAATTTCTGGGTCATGTCTGGGCCTGGCAATGCACTTTTTAAATCCCAACACTAGGGAGGCAGAGGCAGGCCAATCTTTGTGAGTTCGAGGCCAGCCATGACTACCCTTTCTCAAAAAACAAAAACAAAAAACTGGGCCAGCTTTTCTTCTAAAAGAACTATTTAGGGTGATGTGAAAGGTGACCGTGTGCTGCTCCCCTCTTCATTTTAAAACGAGTATCTATACTTTAAACAACAGTGTATATGTGGTCCTCCAAAGCCATGAGTTCTGCATCCTCAGATTCAACCAACTGCAGTTTGAAAATACTCAGAAAAGGACTGGAAAAATGGCTCAGCAGTTAAGAGCCCTGGCTGCTCTTGTAGAGGATCTGAGTTCGGTTCCCAGCACCCACATGGCAGATAACAACCATACCTAACTCCAGTTCCAGGTGATCTGATACCCTCTTCTGACTTCTCTGGGCATTGCATGACATAGGGGCACTTACATATATATAGGCATACTCGTGCACATAAAATTAAAAAAATAAATATAGGGGCTGGAGAAAGAGTGCAGCGGTTAAGAATACTGACTGTTCTTGCAAAAGACCCAGGTTCAAATCCCAGCACCCACATGGCAGCTAACAACTGTCCATAACTTCAGTTCCAGGGGATCCAACAGCCTCTTTTGACCTCCTCAGGCATTGTGCGACACAGGTGCACTTACCTACATGCAGGCAATACACGCATACACATAAAATAAAAATAATAAATAAAATATTTTTTAAATATAAAAAAAATAATAAATACTTTTTAAAAAAAGAATATTCAGAGCTGGGCATGGTGATGGGAGCCTTTAATCCCAGCACTTGGGATGCATAGGCTGGCGGGTCTCTGTGAGTTTGAGCTGGCCTGGCCTAGTCTACATAGAAAGTTCCAGGCCAGCAGGGGCTACAGGGAGACCTGTCTCAAAAAGACCAAAAAAAAAGAATATTCAGAAAAAATAGCAGCTGTATAGAACACACACAGCCTTTTTCTTTGTCATTAGTTAGTCATATTAACAGCTGTTTATGATTTACATAGTAGTCACATTGTGTCAAGTATTATAAGTTACCTGGAGAAGATTCTAAGTACATAGGTTATGTACAAATACTATGCCATTTTCTAGTTTGAGCCACCTTGAGCCATTTTGGTACCTGGAACCAGTCCCCCAACTTATACTGAGAGCCAGGAACCAACTGTACTGTATATAGACCTCTGTTTTTCCTACCTACTATGCACATACATACCTAAGTGTCTTTTTTTTTTTCTTTTTTTTTTTTGATCTTTTTGAGACAGTTTTCCTATAGCTCCAGCTGGTGTGGAACACACTATGTAGACCAGACCAGGCTGGCTTTGAACTCATAGAGATCCTCCTGCCTCTGCCTGGGATTAAAGGCATGAGCCACCATGCACGGCCTAAGTGTCTTTTAATAAGAAACATTGAATGTTCAATACTTAGCCATTAGGCAAGACTTAAAGTGCAAATCAACCTATGCACTGTCTGAGTTTTGGCACCTTCTGTGTTCACCTGTCTTTCCCCATGAAATAGAGGTGAAAAGCCAGAGCACCTAGCTCTTCTACTTTGAAGCTGGCACAAATCCAACAAAAGCTTGGCTAGTACATGTGCCTAAATAGAAAGACTTTGTGTTAGCTGTTACAGAATTACTGGTAGTGTAGGCATTGGATTGGAAGGATTCAGTTCCTGGATTTACCAAGATAGGAATATGTGCTCTTCCAGAGAGAGATCTTTAGGGTATTGGCTTAAAGAGGCTCTTGCAGATAACTAGTGGACTTTTGCTGTTGGGTATGGAAGTCTCTGGCCCTGTACTTTCATTTGTATCTGAGTTCTCTGCCTTGCCACTAGGCCGTTGGAAGCCCAGGAAGACCCCCTTTAAACATAGCCTGGAAGCTGCTCAGAAACATGGAATGGAGAATGATTGTGTAGACCACAGTGTGTACTCTTGGTGCCTCTTCATTTTGTTTGCATTCTTTTGCTACCTGGGTTTGCCCTGGTGACAATTTGGAAGGAATGTCACACTTCCTTAAAAACAAATTTGCATATTTTTCTTTCTTTTTGGGTTGGGGACAGGGTCTTGCTGTGTAGCACTTGCTGGTGCCTGTGCAGGCACAAGCCTCAACTAGCAGCAGTCACACTACCTCTGCTACTAGAGATTACAGGCTATATGACTTTAAAAGAAACAACACATGGAAATCACATAGTCTTACTTTCCAAGAAACTTTAGCTAGACAAATATCGAAAATACAGAACAAACAGATCATCCTGCATTATTTGCTAGCAGTTTTTAGATAGGCTCTTTATCCTGGTGTTTTCTGTTGGGACCACATGTTTGAAATATCTTAACTGCTTGAACCTTCCAAATTCTGCTTGGTTCTTTTTTTTTTTTTTTTTTTTAATCAGTTATTTTTGTTGTTTGAAACAGTCTCACTTAGTAGCCCAAGCTGGCCAGAAACTTACTGTAGCTCATGTTATTCTCAAACTAATAGCAGTCTTCCTGCCTTGGTACTATGATTATAGGCATGAGCTGCCATGTGTGGTGGTTCTAGAATGGTTTGTAGTGCATCACATTGCTAACACCTTCAATTTTTAAATTGCTTACCCCTGATAGATTTTTAAATGTGATGAAAAAATTGTAATATTTAGTCACTGGAACTTACAGAGCTGGAGAGTTAAAACAAACAAACAAGTAGGTAGCTGGTCACTGAGATTGCATCTAGTGGTTCCAGGGCTAGTTGACTGAGATTCATTGGGGTGTCTAAGACTAGTTGACATCTTTTTGTGGAAGTCAAGAAAATGTAGACTGTTTACTGCTGATTTCTTCCTCATCCTCAATATTGACACTGTTCTCTTCAGTCATTTGAAGTCATGGAGCCCTTGCTGGCGTGTCCCATGTCTCCCCTTGTCTTAATCAGTGATGAAGCTATGGGCTATCTCTGAGGTTCTGTGGACCAGTGTTGAAACATGGCTGTGAATCATACTGATTTCATGAAGCTCTCTTGGGGAAGGACATTGAATAATATTCATTATTTATTCCTATAGCAGGTTCTTCCCCTCAGCTCATTTAGTCCTTGTGACAACTGTTTAGGGAGAAAGATTTTTATCTTCATAAGAAAAACGGAGTGCCAAAGCCTAGCATTCAGGCTGAGGCCCCATAAAAAAGGAAGTACAAAAACTGGGTACTGTAACTCCAAAGTGCATTTTTCCAAGCCTTCCTTAGTAGAGAATATGTTAATTAATTGGGGCACATACTGTTTTATAAAATGGAATGTCTTGGGTAAAATAAGGATGAAAATGGTGGAAACCTATGAAGGTGGGAATAGCTGGGTGCTGATGGCTTGTGGTACGCTCTTCCTCACAATTGTTTCTTACTATCAAATTCGTAATTATGGGAGAAGGAAGCCTATGCTGATGACATGAGAATGAGACGTCTTTAGTGCCATGCTGAATGACCACTGAAAGGATTGTTTCTTTCTTTTTTGTTTTTCAATGCATGTTAGATCACCTATTAAAAAAACTTCATTTTAGATGATTAATTGTAAAACCAAGCTAATTAATAAACATTTTTAAAAGACTCTTAACTGTATTGGTCTTACATTGCAATTCTTTTTTCTTTTTTAAATTTTTGTGTGTATGAGTGTATTGCCTGCGTGTATGTGAGTGCACCCGTGTTGTGCAATGCCACGGAGGTCAGAAAAGAGCATCAGATTCCCCTGGAACTGGAGTTAAGAATGGTTTGTAGCTGCCATGTGGTGCTGGGAATTGAACCTGGGTCTTTTGCAAGAGCAGTCAGTGCTCTTAACCACTGAGCTGTCTAAGTGTAATCAAATAAGGCTTATCAAAGCTATAATGAAGAAAATAGAAATCATTTGTAATTAGACAATAATTAAAGGTATGACAATAATTAAAGACAATAATTAAAGTACATGTCCATTGATTTTATAGTGCTTGAAAGACAATTAGTTTCTTTAAGTAGGTTAAACATCTGGGTTGCAAGCTTGTTTATGTATTAATTTACTTAGCAAACCTGTTCTTCATAGATGCTGTAAAAGTAAACTTCATGTTGACTCTCTGAATAATCCCAAGTTCATATTTAATGGACACCCTTAAAATATATATTTCTGTATTATTAGTGGGTCTTTTTTTTTTTTTTTCTAATTTTGACTGTGTTCTCTTCCTTTCTTCTCTCATTTCTAAGTGCTAATAAGAAGTAGAATGTAGGAGGCCTGGCTAGGGGGTGTGAGAGGCCAGGTAGACTTAAGGAGACAAGTGTGGTGTGATGTTTTAGAACCCAGAAAGTTGGAGGCATGCATGAAGGGCTACACTGGCAGCAGTAATGAAAAACTGGATAACTATAAACATATATGTTCAGTTGAATGAGTTGCAGCAGCTCTCACTTTTGAAGAATATTAAAAACCACTGAAAGGAGACAATAGAATGAACCTGCAATGTTAGATAGCCAGCAGAAGTTTGTGTGGAGTGAAGATGTGGTTCAGAGGTAGTGGAGCAATTGCCTAGTGTGCATGAGGACCTAAGTCTGATCTTATAATAATGAGGGGGAAAAAAAAGAACTGATATGCTTACATGATTTTAATAAGCATCAGTAAATACAGAAATAATAGTGTGAAAATGCATGTGTGTGTGGTATTTGTGTGTGTGCGTGGCACCTACATAGGTGCCATGGCTTTGTTCACATTAGAGGGTAGGAGTGCTTCCTAAAAGAAGCAGTCCACTTATAGCAGTGGGCACATTGACTTCTATATGCCATTCCAACTAAAAAGAATCCTGGCTTCTTGGAGAAATGGTTGGTTACGGGATTAGGGTAGTTATGTTTAAGGTTACTCTGCAACATCCTAGAAAGCAAGGAAATCTTTGAAAAGTAATAGAAACATGACAGAATGACTTGGAAGCCAGTTCGTTTTGGATGTTTAAGACAGGGTCTCCCTGTAGCCCCAACTGGCCTGAAACTTGCTGTGTAGATCAGGCTGGCCTCTGTCTCACAGCGATCCTCTTGCCTGCACTTCTTGAGTGCTGGGATTGAAGGCATGTACCACCACGCTCAGCTTTGGAAGCCAGTTTGAAGATGTTCCCAATGGCAAATTCTGGGATAACTTGTTTTTCAAATTTTTAAGAAATGACAGCCATGAGGGGGCTTCCAAGAGATGGCTCAACAATTAAAGAGTGCAGGCTACTCTTGCAGAAGACCTGAGTTTGAATCCCAGCACCCACATGGCAGCTAACAACCATCCTCAACTCCAGTTCCAGGAGATCTGACACCCTCTTCTGGCCCCCAAGAGCATTGCATGACACAGGTGCACTTACACACATGCAGGCATAACACTCATACAAAAATAAATTTTAAGAAATGACAATCATGAATGAAGACCTGTTGAATAAGAGAAAACTAAGAGGTCTAGATTTTGTGTGTGTGTTATGGGTGTCTTGCCTTACATGTCTTGCAGTGCCCTCAGAGGCCAGACGAGGCATCAGATTCCCTTGGAACATGAATTAGGGACAGTTTTAGCCACCATGTGGGTGGGAGTTTGTTTTTGAGGCAGGGTCCCACTATGTAGCTCCAGCTGGACTGAAACAGGCTATGTAGACCATTCCAGGCTGGACTCAGTCTCTCAGCGTTCTGCCTCCTGAGTTCTGGGATTAAAGGCATGTGCCACTATGCCTGGTCCTCTAGAGAAAAGAACTCTTGTATGTGAGCTCAGGAATAAATTCAGTTTGAAGAATAGATTGTATAAATTTTGAAGTGCCTCTCCCCAGAATACCTAGCTTTTTTACTCTGGAGACACCTGGCAGATGAGACAAATTGAAACCATGTCACCTGCTAGGATGCAAAGATAATGCAGGATTGCTTCTGTGATGTTTCTGCCAAGGTCCATGACCTGCATCAAATCATCAAGAAACCCCAGCTTGAGGAATATTCTACAAAATCATTGATCTTCAGAACTGATCTTCAAAACTTCCAAGGACATGAAAGTCAAGGCAAGACTGAGGAAGTGTTCTAAGCTAAAGAGATGTGTCAATAAAACACAACATGGGCTGCTCTCCTATCCTCAGGCCTCTTGGGCCAAGTCTATCGCGCAGTCCTCTGCGCCTTGACTCCCCCAGCCTCATTCACCCTTCCATCTCCCCCGCTGTTCCTTACTCCTAGTTTGGGCCCTGTGCCATTCCTAGCCTTGGGGCCCCAGACACCTGGGGAACCAATACTGCTTCCTGTTCCTTTTCACCCAGACCAACTTAGTGCCTTCCTTGGGCCCTAGAAGCACTGCTTCTGGACCTGGCCCCGCCCTCACCTCTCTCTGCTTCCCTGGACCTGCACCACCGGCTAACTCTCCTAGCCTGCTCTCCTACCCTCAGGCCTCTCCTAGGGTAAGTCTATCGCGGAGCCCTCCGCGCCTTGATTCCCCCAGCCTCATTCACCCTTCCATCTCCGCTGCTATTCTCTACTCCTAGTTTGGGCCCTGCACCATTCCTAGTCTTGGGTCCCCAGACACCTGGAACCAATACTGCTTCCTGATCTTTTTCACCCAGGCCAACTTGGTGCCTTCCTTGGGCCCCAGGAGCACTGCTTCTGGACCTGGCCCCACCCTCACCTCCCTCTACTTCCCTGGTCCTGC
>NW_008338534.1:404695-405861 GCF_000622305.1 Nannospalax galili | reverse complement strand
CAGGAAACAAGGTCAAGAATCAACAAATGGGACCTCATTAAACTAAAAAGCTTCTGTACATCAAAGGAGGCAACCAGAGAATTGAAGAGAAAGCCCACAGAATGGGAGAAAATCTTCACCAGTGACACATCTGACAGAGGTTCAATATCCATTATATATAGCGAACTCAAAAAACAGAGGAACCAAGACAAGAAGCAACCCAATTGAAAGATGGGCTAAGGAGCTGAAGAAAAAGTTTTGAAAAGAAGAAGTAAAAATGGCTATGAAACATCTTAAAAGATGTTCAACATCACTAATAATCAGGGAAATGCAAATTAAAACCACTAAGATTTCACCTTACCCCAATCAGACTGGCTAACATCAAGAAAACAAATGATACCAAATGTTGGAGAGGATGTGGTGGGGCTGCTGGTGGGGCTGCAAACTGGTTCAACCCCTATGGAAAGTAGTGTGGAGAACTCTTATAAAACTCCAAATGAACCTACCATTTGACCCAGGTATACCACTCCTTGATATATACCCAACGAACTCATCCTATTGCACACACACTTGTACACCCATGTTTGTTGCTGCTCTTTTCACAATAGCTAAGAGATGGAAGCAACCTAAGTGTCCCTCAATTGATGAGTGGATAATGAAAATGTGGTTCATATATACGATGGAATTTTACTCAGCAGTAAAGAAAGATGAAATCATGAAATTTGCAGGTAAATGGATGGAACTAGAATCTGTTATACTAAGTGAAGTAACACAATCTCAGAAAAAAAATCGACATATGTTCTACCTCATATGTGGATCCTAGGATCAGACTCTGATAAATAAGTATGCAAACAGACATAACTGCAGGAACCAGGACAAGGGTAAGGAAACAGTAGGTAAAGGAAAAGAAATAACCTGAAGAGAAGAATAGTAGGTAACAGGCCTTAATAAGGGAGATATGGATAAAAATTGGGTTAGTTTAAGGGAGGGGGGAGGGAAGGGTATATGAGGAACCCAGGGGATAAGGAGAAAGAAGAAGCTCAACAGAGGTAGGATCATAGGAGCAAGGGTATTAGTAAGGAAGAAAGGGGGGGGGAAGTGGGGGCACCTTAAGTGGAAAAACCATGATAGAGGGGTGAGACGATACAAAAGAGAAACAATGCCTAGCTAGTCACGAAAACCAGAGG
>NW_008338534.1:396774-403342 GCF_000622305.1 Nannospalax galili | reverse complement strand
TTTGTCTGAGTGGTTTGGGTACTATTTAAAAGTCAACCTTGCAACTGTTTATCCTAGACTCATTATAATAGAGTTAAAATAGTCACATTAATTGGTACTGCCTAAGAACTTAATAGGTTTTAGTTCTGACAATATTATCAGTAAGAAATCATCACACTATGTATCTTCATTAAGTTCATGAAAAAATGAGGAGTGATTAATATTTGCTTTGTATAGATATTTATCTGACCTTTCTCTGTCATCCTCTCTCTCTCTCTCTCTCTCTCTCTCTCTCTCTCTCTCTCATCCTTGCCTATCAGATTAACAAAAATTAGTCTTTTGGAGTCTCTATAAGTCACTGTATGCTGAGGAAGCTTCTGATGCTAGGTCTCAGTTATCTTCTCTAATGCCCCTCGCTGTCATATATCTGCCCCCCCCCGCTTATCAATCAAACAGTGTGTATTTGACTCTCTTACAATGCTTTATAAATCTATTAAGATCTAAGAGAGATGGTATTAAGGAAAGAAAAATATATAGACTACAGTGATGATATGGAGGATAATTATTAAGTAACCATTTCATCTTTCTTAAAATTTATTTCACATGTTGCTTTTACTAAAATGTATTCATAATTACCAGTTGCTTGTATCCTGCTGTATTCATAGAGCAGCATTTTGCCCCAATATTGGAGTTGTCTTTTGGCTCTTGTTTATGTCATGTATATGAATAATTATACATATAATTCTATTTTATATTTTTGAATCATGTTTTATCTAGGAAACCTAAAACTTATGTTATTTCAATAATCATGGCTGAAGTAATAAAATTAAGCAACAGACACACACACAAAAAAATGCAACATGGGAGTCAGACCCAGTCTTTTTAGTATTAAAGACCACTTCTGGAAAAGGTAGTAAAAATTGAATGGAGCCAATGGTAGAAAACATATCAGTATTTCTGACTTTGGTGGATATATGGTAGTTATATAGGACAGTGGTTTTGATTTTGAGAAAACACATACTAAAATGTTTGGAATGAAAAGGCATCAAAATGACAACTTAGCCACAGTGGTCTGGGTGAAAAATTTTGTGCTGTTCTTGGAACCTTTAAATACATTTGTGAGCCAGGTGTGATGCCTTTAATCGAAGCACTGGAGAGGCAGTGGCAGGCAGATCTCTGCAGTTCAAGGCCAGTCTGGTCTACTTAGTGAGTTCCAGGCCAGCTGGGGCAACAGGGAGACCCTGTCTCAAGAAGACCACCCCCCCACACACCAAAAAAAATTGTGATTGATCTAAAGTTTAAGAAGAATTTTAAAACTAAAGTTTTGTTGTTATTTGTTTTGTTTTTTGGTGTTTTGGAACTATGTAGACCAGGCTGGCCTTGAACTCACAAAGATCTGCTTCAGGGCTTAAAGGCATGAGCCAACACACCCAGCCTTAAAACTAAAGTTTGTTTTTTATTTAATTGTGTTTTTTTTATTTTACTTTATTTTTTTTTAATTTTATTATTTTTATTTTATGTGTATGCATGTATTGTCTGCATGTAGGTAAGTGCACCTGTGTTGTGCAATACCAGTGAGGTCAGAAGAGGCTGTCAGATCCCCTGGGATTGGAGTTACAGACAGTTGTTAGCTGCCATGTGGATGCTGGGATTCAAACCCGGGTCTTCTGCAAGAACAACCAGTATTCTTAACTGCTGAGCCATCTCTCCAGCCCCATTATTTTTATTTTATATATGAGTGTTTTGCTTGCATGCATGAGCACTTGTGTCATGCAGTACCCTCAGAGACCAGAGGGGACATCAGATCCCCTGGAACTGCTGGAGCTAATAGGTGGTTGTTAGCTGTTATGTGGGTGCCGGGAACTGAATCCAGGTCCTCAACATGAGCAGCCAGTGCTCTCAACCACTGAACCATCTCTCCAAGCCCCATAAGTAACTAAAATTTAAACCATAAAAAATACATAAATTGAAAGTCCTTCACTTCTTGAGCCTCTTATTTTGGGGTGGGCTGTGGCTTAGTGGTAGAACACTGGGCTAGGTATTGCATTCTATGCCTAGCAGCACAAAAAAAATTTCTTTTAGTCATTTATGTAGGTATGAATGTATATACAATGTATGCTATGGAGTGTCTTGAGCATTTTTGACAACCCCCGCCCCCCAAAGGCACTTGGCCTTTATTATTTGGATCTAGCATCACTACTTTTTGTTTGTTTTTTTAAATTGATTAATTGGTTGGTTGGTTGATTTTTGTTTTGTTTTGTTTTGTTTAAGAGAGGATCTCACTCTGTAGTGTAGTCTAGCCTCAAACTTACAGCAGTCCTCCTGCCTTAGCCTCCCTGAGTGCTGAGATTACAGATGTGGGCTACCACATCTGCCTTGCTGTCACTCCTTTACCTTCTTTCATGAGAGGCATTGGGAGGTGATGAAAGTCTGGGCTCCAAATTGTTATCTCAGCCCTGTCAAGATGAGAAAAATCTCTAACTGACCTCTAATTCAGTGTTTTGCAGGTTGGATACATTACTAATCTCATCTAGCAGAACTCTTATGAGAATTGCAGGGGTGATAGGGCTGTATCATTACAGGATTCTGTGAGGATGTATTGTACATAGACAGCAAGTACTCATAAATGGGAGCTCATATTGCTGCAAGTTTAGTGTGTGGTTTTGTGTCTTTTTTTAAAATTTTATGTGTATGAGTGTTACGCCTGAATGTGTGTTAGTGCACCGCATTGTGCCATGCCCGAAGAGGACAAAAGAGGGCATTGGATCCCCTGAAACTGGAGTTACAGATGGTTGTTAGCCACTGTGTAGGTGCTGGGATTCAAACCCAGGCCCTCTGCAAAAACAGCCAGTGCTCTTAACTGCTGAGTCATCTCTCCAGCCTGGTTTTGTGTCTTTTTTTATTTTATGTGTATGAGTGTATTGCCTGCATGTATGTGAGTGTACCTGTGTCATGCAATGCCACAGAGGTCAGAAGAGGGCTTCGGATTCCCCTGGAACTGGAGTTAAGGACGTTCATAGCCGCCATGTGGGTGCTAGGAATTGAACCTGGGTTCTCTGCAAAAGCAGTCAATGCTCTTACCTGCCGAGCCATCTCTCCAGCCTCAGGTTTTGTGTCTTAATAACTAAAATTGTACACATTTTTGCATATTATACTTTATAAGCTTTGAAGAACATCTTGTCACCTTCATGTCATAAGGTTTGCTTTCAATAGCTTTGTTAGTCTCAGAGTGATGTAGAAAACTAGGTGGAGAATGGGTAGCATTTGTACCATATAGAATTGTAACATGAGCATAATGAAAATAATGACTTTAATTCCAGTGGTATTCCAACATTATTCTTATGTGGAAATTTTCCCAGTTCCTATCACTCTATTGTTGGATAGCTGGTAAGTTTTCTTCAAATTTGAAAGATCATGGAAGTGCTAATCAATATGTTTCATGAAGTATAAGCCCATAAAATACTGAGTGAGTCTTTGAGAACTTTCAGAACTTTCACAATAAATAAATTTTGAATGTCAGAGAGGATTGTAGATGCTAATTCCTCCTTATTCATGTTTAGTTGTTTAGTTTGCTTTTTATATTCTTGTATACCCTATTTCAAACCTTTCTTTAGAAAGGGGGGTAGATGTGGTGGTGCACACCTATAATACCAGCATTTGGGAAGCCGAAGCAGTAGGGTCAGCAGTTAAAGGTCATCTTCGGCTACATATTAAGTTTTAGGCCAGCCTGTGATACCTGTCTCAAAACAATAGCAACAACAGCAATAAAACCCCACCAGAATAAGCTTTTAAAATCTCCAGCTCCCCACATACACACTCTGTTAGAGCTATTTGGCACATAACCAACTTTCTGTTTTCAGTTTTTAGCAAGAATGTTGCTTCTTGTTACCTTTCATAGTTGAAAGAATCAAATAACTTATTTTTAGGGTATTATAATTGCAAATAGACTGATTTTCCTGCACCCAGTGGAGAAGTGTGAATAAGCCATTGCTATTGTGACTGTGTAAAAGAAGCTCGTGTAGGATAGGAGATGTGCTTAAAAACTGTGATGCAGGAACTGCAGAGATGGCTCAGCAGAGGTATGTCGCCATGCCCGGCTAATTTTTTTTTTTAAAGAGAAAACCGTGAAGCAAAAAAGAGATCATTTCTTTCAGATGAGTCTGATTGAGGTGTTTCATCAAGGTAGTAAATGACCTCTCTCTCATTATTAAAGAATGAGTTAAAGAATGATGTTAAAGAATAACTTTAAAAAAAATTTTATACATCTTTTAAATTGAATTTTATGTATTTCATACAGAGCATCTTAATCTTGATCATCTTTATACCCCGTTCCCCATTGGCACCCTCCCATAGCCTCCCACCACACTGGAATGCATACATTCTGTCATTTGTGTTAAGGCCTATTGTGTCAAGTTAGTATCCCTAGACATCCCTCAGTGCAAGTTCATCTGCTGGGGTCTAGGCAGCCTATCTAGAGTCCCTCCCTTTAAGAAGATCACGTCTTCCTCATCCATTAGTAATCAGCTACCAATAATTTTTTGACTAAGATTGGGATTGTTTTGACTAAAACTGGGGTTTTGTCTGCTTGGGTTTGTGTAGGTCTTGTGCATGCTGACACCATTGGTATAGGTTCATATGAGCAAGGTCCTAGGAGTTTGTAGGACTCTATTTCCATATGGTTGCACACCTCCTCCCCAGCTCTTAACAATCTTTCTGCTCCCTCTTTTACAATGGTCCCTGAGCCCTGGGTGTGTGAAGTTTAGTGGAGTCCTGTACCGGGACTGACACTCTGCAGACTCTTACTCTCCACACTTTGGCCATTTGTGAACTTTTGTGTTCCTGGCCCTCTATTGCATGAGGGAGCCTCATTGATGAGAATTGAGAGATGCATTAGTGTTCTCTTTACCCCTTGTTCTATGTTTTGTGAGCCTTAGGTGTAGAGGTTGCATTGTAGATGTGCCACTTTAGACATTTAGACAATGACTGTGTGAGACCAGTTGTGGTACTTTGTAATAGTCTCCATCTGTTGCAAAAGAAGCTTCTATGATAAGTGGTAACTGGGATACTTGTCTATAAATATATTTTGCACATAGTAAGAAATTGCACAGAATAACTTTTTTAAGGCAGGGTCTCACTGTGCAGCCCTAACTGTCCTGGAACTCGCGGAGATCTACCTGCCTCTGCCTCCTGAGTGCTGGGATTAAATGCATACACCACCACACCTGGCTCAAAGAATAAGTTTTGCAGCTTTGTGCAGATCAAGATGTTTCTTCTATATCCCTGTCTCATATGAGCCTGTAATTCTTATAGACATATTAAAGAGGTCCCTCTATCTAGTGTCTGCTAAATGGGGACAAGAGGTCTGAAAGAAGAGGATAATTTCAGGTGGGTGAGAACTTATCTTCAAACTCCCCATCCAAGAATCTATACTGTTTGTATATCTCAAAAGTTATAGCTCATTAGCATGTTTCCATCCACTGTTCTCCCACATTGGTCTTTTGGTAAGCGGACTTAGACTGTGATGAAGACAAGTTTTATGTTGAATGGATTTCAACTCTTGCAAATTGGCATTTACTTACTAACATATTTCAAAAAATGCTGGTCTCTGGGCTGAGGATATAGCTCAGTTGGTAGAATGTTTGAGAAAGTCCTGGCTTTGATTCCTAAAACTGCATAAACAGGGCATGGTAGTTCATGCCTGTAATCCTAGTACTTGGGAGATAGACACAAAAGGATCAGAGAAATTCAAGATAATCCTGTATATCAAGTTGGAGGGTGATCTGAGAAACATGAGTTCCTGTCTCAAAAACAACAAAAAATGCCAATGAGATGGTTCAGCAGGTAAAGGCACTTGCCCCCAAGCCTTTACCAACTTATTTGATCCCTAGGACCCACATGGTAGAAAGAGAGAACTAACTCCCACAAGTTATCCTCTGACCTCTACAGGCACACACAAATAAATGTAGTTTTGTTAATTGTAATAGAAAGAACAATTTACTGATGAACACATATGGTTTAACAAACTTGACCAGTAGGTTAAAACAAAACTAATATTTGGTCCTAAGCTATTGATGCTCCTAAGCCAGGTTTCTGGACACTCTAGTGCATCACAAAGACCTCACATGTCACACATCATGCCAGGTCTCCCCCCCAGCTCCAGGGCCTGGCTTGCCCCCTTAATGGATTCCCATCATGGTCCTCTGCCTGTGTAACCTACCTTCCTCTTTCCTTCATGTCTTACCATTTGTCCTTCCAGGTATGTCTTAGAAATGCAAACGTGTATAGTTATTTGGTAAAATGGAATTAAGACATTCTTTTATTACTTTGAAAAATGCCATTTATATATTTATGGCACCTCTTTACAGCTTAAGCAATTCTTTTGTTTTTGCCCCTTTTCCCCCCCTTTCCAGTGCTGGGAATTAAAGCCCTGCCTGAAACACATGCTAGGCAAGCTCTCTTCTACTGAGCCTCACCCTCAGTTAAAAGTAGTACCATATTTAAGAATTTGTGAGACTCAGTGTCTTCTTTACTCAGTCATAGGTTCAGTCAGCAGAACAGCTTCATGTGGTAAGCCCTTCTGCTGATACAT
>NW_008338534.1:395612-396738 GCF_000622305.1 Nannospalax galili | reverse complement strand
TTTTGGTTTTTTCATTTCCTACCACATGGTAGATGCAGCTGAGAAGTAGCATCAGAGATGGCTGAACATTCCAGCCTTATCTTTGTATGGGTTCAGTGACCTAGAATTCAGGAGGGCTGTTGATCACAGGGTGGGAAGATAGTAGTTAACATCAACTGGGCCTTTAGCTTGTCTTTTATTGCTTTTTATAATGTGTCTCTCACTTTTTATTTCCTTTCCAGTTTTCTGTCCAAAATAACACCTTCTTCAGCCCTTTACTTCTTACCTCTATATGCCTTTTCATAAAAAAAAGAGAATCCAAGGAAAAAGAAAGGAAGTAACAAAGAAAAATAGGAAAGAAACTTTTATTTTCATTTATTTTTGGTCACCAGAGTCTTGCTTTGTATCTTTGGCCTCAAATTTGAGATCCTCCTACCTCAGCCTCATTGTGCACAACCACACTCGAGAAACATTTTATAATGCAATATTTTGAGCAAAATGCTTTTTTTGTTTTGAGATAGGATCTTTTTTATTAGCTTATTGTGTCTAGTTCAGAAGACAGCTTTGTGGAGTTGTTCTCTCCTCTGCCTTTACACAGGTTTGGGGATTGAACTCAAGTCATTAGGCTTGCATCATTGAGTGGCAAGCACATTTACCTATGGACCCATCTTGCCGTCTAGAGACAGTGTCTTGCTATTTATGTAACCCAGGACCTTGAACTCACCATCCTCCTGCTTCAGTCTCCTAAGTTTAACTGATTCTGTCTGTCTGTCTCTGTCTGTCTCTCTTTCTCTGTCTCTGTCTCTCTCTTTCTCTCTCTGTGTATGTATGTGCACATGTGTATGTGTACAGTTGCATGTGCATATGTATGTATGCATATGCATGTAAAGACCAGAGGTGTCTTCCTCATTATCAATCTCCAACTTTTTTGTTGTTTTTGAGACAAAGTCTTTCCCTGAAGCTGGAGCTCACTGATTACAGCTAGACTGGCTGACCAGCAAGCCCCAGCACTGGGATTACAGGCATGCGCTGTTGGGTCCAGCTTTTATATGGGTGATTGGGATTGAACTCAGGTCCTTCTGCTTGCACTTTACCAACTAAGCCATTTCCTCAGTCCCTTAACTATGTTGCCCCCATTTTTTTTTTT
>NW_008338534.1:370558-394783 GCF_000622305.1 Nannospalax galili | reverse complement strand
TTTTTTTGGTCTTTTTGAGACAGGGTCTCCCTGTAGCCCCAGCTGGCCTGGAACTCACTATGTAGACCAGGCTGGCCTTGAACTCACAGAGATCTGCCTGCCTCTGCCTCCCTAGTGCTGGGATTAAAGGCGTGCACCACCATGCCCAGCACGTTGCCACATTTTAGAAGTCTTAAATGTTTTGTCTCTTATATTTCCTAAGTCCTTAATAGTGTGCTTAGACTATGAATTCTTTGTTGTTTAATTATAAGAGAAGTAGATTTTAGGGACAGGAACTTTTATGTATTCAATTTTTGTGAAATGTTATCAGCTAGTGTTTATTCATGGACCATCAGGGTAAACGGGGCATGTGGGTTCAGTCGTGTGTCCCCCTCTCCCCAAATCCCACCCACCCTCCATCCAACACATATCAGGATATTGTAGCCAGTGGCTAATATAGTCATTCCAAAGTTATCCACTGCCACATTGGTTTCCAGAGATCTGCAGAACCCAAGCAGTTTGTTTTCCTGCCTGTTGACCTGCCATTTTGCTCCCTGTGCATATTCAGAAAATGCTAAGAGATGAGTAGACAGAATAAATTTGTGTTCACTAAAATGGCACAGGAAAACCATGGTTGGTTTCAAACTTTTCTTTTTATTTACCAGTGAAATTAATGATAGTAGAAAAGATTCTCATCAATTATTATTTTGAAAGCATGATACATTGTTATCTTACTAAGCAGCACTGTTGTGTTCATTGTACTGTATTCACTATTCTTTCAGCCCCATTAAATACTTTTAGTTAGCATGCAGAATGTTTTGTTATGTTTTCATATATATATGTCGCTGTACCTTGCTCATATTCACCCTCCTGCAACCCTTCCCTGTCCCAGCCCCCAAAAGTTTTATTTTCTGCTTTCATGCCACATGTGTGTATGTATATACAGATATATTTGTGTACAGACACACATAATCAAGCTCAGATTCCACATAGAGGAGAAAACATGTAGTATTTTGTCTTGGCCCTGTTACCCTCCCATTTCCCCCTCCTTTAAGATCATTTCTTCCCCCTCATAATCCCCTTTTTATTTTCATGTCATACACACACTAAATAAAAACAAATCTTTTAAGAATGCTATTGCAAGCTGGGCGTGGTGGGGCACGCCTATAGTCCCAGCACTTGGGAGGCAGAGGCAGGTGGATCTCTGTAAGTTCGAGGCCAGCCTGGTCTACGTAGTGAGTTCCAGGCCAGCTGGGGCTATAGGGAAACCCTGTTTCAAAAAGACCAAAAAAAAAAAAAAAGCTATTGCAAGTATCTGGATGTTTATCATCCATATGGCATTTTATTCTAAATAGAAAAAATAACTCTTGAAGCTATAAATGCAGTATCTGTATATAGGCATCCAGTAGAAATTTTGATTGCTAGGAAGACCTTATGATTCCCCCACCTCTCTCGTTTGAGATTGAGAGTCAGTGAGCTTTCCAGGCTGGTCTTGAACTCATTGCCTCAGCTTTTGCAAGTAGCTGGGGCTACAAGCATGTGCCCTTCTTCTTTGTGATTTTTGTTTTGTTGAGACAGGATCTCGCTGTAGTCTAAGCTAGCCTTGAACTCAGTTTGCAGCTGGCTTGAGATTTGTGGTCTTTCTCATCAACCTGCCTAGTTCTGGGAGTGTATGGACCACCACAACAGGCTTCTTAGGTTTTACTTACTGAGGAGAATTTTGTTCTTCTTACCTGTCACAAAAAAGGGCAATCCACAGAATGTAATGAAGAAATTATTCAGTAGACTGAAACACTGGTTTGTATTTCTAGTGCCCCACCTCCCTGCACCCTTAGCCCTTTAATCTTTAGTCTTCTAAACTATAGAATGAAATTAACTGAATTTACCTTGGGTTTATGAAGTTCATGCATTGAGGTCAATATGCAACACATAATGAGCACTGAAATACTAGATACTTATGTGGTTATCAAAATGTTTGACTTATATAAGGGGCTGGAGAGGTGGGTCAGCAGTTATAAGCACTTGCTGCTCTTCAGAGGACTAGAGTTTGGATCCCAGCGCCCACATCAGGAGGCTCATAGCCTAGACCTCTGACCCACTGTGTGTGTGTGTGTGTGTGTGTGTGTGTGTGTGTGTGTGTGTGTGTGTGTAGAATCCTGCTCCCTGACAGAATCAGCCTTATTTCCCAGGGGAGACCAGGGGAGAGGTGATAGTGACACCACAGATTAGGGAGGGAAATAATGAACTTTCTAACAAATGGTAGAAATACTCCACATGGATTATATTAGTCTCTTGGGCTGCCATAAAAAATACCACAAACTGGGTGGCTTTAAGCACCCAGAGTTTACACCCTCAGTTTTGCATAGTAGCAGCCCAAAGTCTTGCTGCCTCTGAAGGCTATGGGAAAGATTGCTCCTCTTCTCTTCCTGGCATCTGGTGTTTGCTGGCAGTCTTTGGTGTTCCTTGACTAACAGCTGCATCACTTCAATTTCTGCCACCATCTTGACAGGCATATCTTCCTCGCTGTGTAAGGGTTAAGTCAGGTACGATATACAAAATAAATACCAATTGGATTAAGATAAATATGAAAGTTTTGTTATTTCTAGAAGTGAATATGGGAGAATATTAATAATCATGGAGCAGAGATTATTTAAATACAATAGCAAGCAAAAATGTGGGTGAAAAAAGTGATCCATTTATGTTCATGGTAATTAAGACAGACTTACTAAATGACACTAATGAAAGTGATAGGGAAATTAGAAAATATTTTCAGCACATGATCAGCAAAAGATTTGTATCTATAATATAATAAAGAACTCAAAATCAATGAGAAAAAAAGCTAGTAGAAAACATAGACAAATAATTAGGAATTTCAGGGTAGAGGAAATTCAAAATGAACAATAAATGGGGAAGGTGGGTGGGGAGTCAACTTAATTAGTAACCAAAGAAATGCAAGTTTTTATACCTAATCAATCTGACAAATTTAAAAATTTAAAAATACCAATTTATGTTTGAGGCTATGAAGCACTGAAAGTTTATATTCCTCTGGTAGGAGTATAAATTGCTGTAACCACTTTGGAAAAAGATGTAACAATGTGCAGTGGAGTTGAAAAGCATGCATATCCTGTGGCTAGCATTGTCAGCTGTGGGCATGTACCTACCCCACACATGAACTCCCCTGTACACATAAAGAGGCATATACTAGGTTGTAAATGCCAACATAGCTTGTAGTGGTAAAAACTGGAAACCTAAATGCCTGTCAGGAGAATGAGACAGGGTCTCATGTTGTAATACACGTGAGCCTTAATCTATTAGCTGTGTAGCCAAGAAGATCCTGAACTCTTGGTACTCATGAGTCTACCTCCCAAGTGCTAGGATTACAGGTGTGGGCCTCCACACTTGGCTTTATTATGGTACCCTTTAGTTATGTCATTGAGATGAATAGGCAGAGCTGACTGATGATGAGAAAAGCTAAATGTAGAATAGTATGATTCCATTTATAAAATTAAAAATATAGCTGGGTATGGTGGCACATGCCTTTAGTTCCAGCACTTGGGAGGCAGAGGCAGGCAGATCTCTGTAATTTTGAGGCCACCTGGGGCTATAGGGAGATACTGTCTAATAATCAATAATAAATAAATAAAATTAAAATATTAGGATATAGAGTAACATTAAGTCAAAGGGGTATAACTTTGGTGGGATATGAAAAGATGGAGTGTACAAGGGCTTCTATGTATTGGAAACGTTCTGTTCCTTAAGCTGAGTGACAGATTACATGAATCTATTTTGTATATGCTAAATATTTAATAATAAAAATGTTTAGAAATTAGGGGCTGGAGAGATGGCTCAGCAGTTAAGAACGCTGGTTGTTCTTGCAGAAGACCTGGGTTCAAATCCCAGCACCCACATGGCAGCTAACAACTGTCTGTAACTCCAGTCCCAGGGGATCCGACAGCCTCTTCTGACCTCCACGGGCATTGCACGACACGGGTGCATTTACCTACATGTAGGCAATACACGTATACACATAAAATAAAAATAATAAATAAAAATTTTAAAAATGTTTAGAAATTACTTCAAACATTTTCTTTTCAAGAGTAAAGAAATAACAGAAATGTCATGTCCAAAAAATAATTCCAGTGCTCAATACTATTTTTTAAATATGTTTTAAGTTCTTTGTAGATGTGAGAAACTTGAAACAGGGAAAAGAAAGGCCTGGTGATCCTGGTTTGTCCCATGACTTTGGTATTAAGGTAGCTTCTGCCACTGCAGATGTGACAGTGTGTCCCAAAAGCCAGCTGCAAGGGTTTTAGTGGCATGTGAAGGTTTATTCACATTTTCATCAAAGCAATGATATGACACTCTCCTGATCATTTTATTTTTCCTTGGTTTCTAAGTAATTGAGCCAGATGGAAAATGTTTTTAACATTAGATTCTCTTGCAATGTGTCAGCCATTTAATTTTGCTGTCTCTAATCTCTTGTTGTTAAGCCTTCGAAATGTGAGTAGTTGACTAAAATTCCAATTTATTTTAGTCAAAGTTGATTATGGGGCATTCTTGGGCAGTCTTGTCTTAGAACATTGACTTTCAAATGAAATTCTCTTAATGATAGCTTATACTTGCCCATTTCTATTGAAATCACATAGCTAACAGATCAAGATAAATAAAACCAGCTTTCATCCAAGCCTATATGAACATGGCAGTTATCTAGTTAACAGTTGAACCCCCACACCCCAAACTTTATGTCAGAAAACAACATGGAAAATTCACAGTGAAGCCTAGTTAAGACAAAATGCCATCAGCCCTTTAATGATCCAGAGTTACTTCCAAAGATGACTGAGAGAGAAAACCTTTTAAGAGCTAGTATGAGCTAGGGCTAGGGATGTGGTTCAGTTGGTAGAGCGCTTGGGTAGCATGCCATGAAGCCCTGGATTTAATCCCAGCACCAAATAAACTGGGCATGACACCTAGCATTTAGGAGATAGAGGGAGAAGGATCAGAAGTTCAAAGTCACCATCAGTCATGTAGAAAGTTGGAGGCCAGCCTACAATACCTCCATGAAACATTATCTCAAAAAAAAAAAAAATAGGGTGATACATTAAAAAATGTACATTCTATCCAGCCATGACAGGTGTAGTGGCTTGCACAGGCCTTTAACCCCAGAGGCAGAAGCAGCAGGATCTCTTTGAGTTTGAGGCTTGCCTGGTTTACAGTGAGTTCCTCCAGGTCAGTCAGGGCTACAGAGTAAGACCCTGTCTCCGAAAACAAACAAAACTATCCTATCCAACCATATTACACTAGTCACAAATAGGATATTATCTTAGCTTTATTATCTGTTGGGGAGTGAGAAAACACCTTGACAAAAGCAATTTAGGGGGAAAAGGGTTTCTTTTAGTCACACTTGGGGAGAGTCAGTGCATCCAGAATGTGAGGCAGCTGGTCATATCCATAGTCAAGAGCAGCAGGAATAAATACATGCATGTTTGCTTTCTTCCTTTTTACCCAGTCTACGGCCCAGCCCATGAAATAGTACCACCCACATTTAGGTAGGTCTTTCAACCTCAACTAAGAAAAACCCTCACAGGCATGCATAACTTAATCTAGACAGTTGAAAGTAACCATCACTGGTACAAATGCTCATTTCCACCTAGCCATGGTTTTGGGGTTCCCATTCTTTTGGTTAGCCAGCTACACATGAAGGTCTGGTAACCTGCTTGTCCCCAGCAGTCAGACAGTCAAGCAAAGTTCTCTGGACCAAAAAAGGAAGAAAGGAAAGGGGAAAAGGGAAAAGAAAAAACCCAAGACAAACAGGAAAGCAGTGGCTTCTCTATGTGAGAGAAAGAATCTCTCTACAGTGGTTTTCATCTAGAATAGTCTGCATAATGGTCATTGTGATTCTAACTGACCTTTAGTTAAGATTTTACCTTTTCAGTAAATATTTATAGCTTTGAGGGCCTAATTTTTATACATGCTTAAAAAAAAAAAAGACACTCTTAGAAGATGGAACTGAGTTCTTAAGAAATTTATAGGGTCCCATTTTAGGCCCTTGAGTCTGTCAGGGATTGGCACCTAAGGATCAAATGCTTTGGGTGGAATAATACTTCGTGGCATGGAACATTTCTCATGGCTGCCTACTAATGTCAACTAGTGCATTTTGTGGCCGGGCTTGACCTAACACAGAGCCTTAATTAATTAATTTTCTGTGTGTGGTGGTAAACTAAACTCTTTATGTGCTTAAACTGCCCATCATCAAGTGCAGCTTTTACTCTTGAAATTCTTTTGACCAATAATACCCCAGTTTCTTAGACCTAGACACCTGAGACTTCCCTTTCCTAAGTACACAAGAAAAAGATAATGAAGACAGAGCCATAGTACTTGGGAATTCTGAAAAGGCTAGCTAGAACTTGCCCCCTGCAGGGATAACACTAGCAAGTACCCTTTAAAAGAGCAGCCTTGCCAATGACACATTGGCCCCTGCAAACCCAAAGATCAAGTACCCTCTCATTGCATAGCTAGCCTAGGGTGCCGTCTTCAAAATCAAATGTTGTCATGTACAAACTAATTCTGCATTTTAAAGCCAAAGAGATTAGAGGACCCAATACAGTAAGAGCAGAGTCAGACCCAGAGGAGTTTTCTACCCCCATGACTTCATGAGGAAGATAGACCCTCACTTTACCTCCCTTGCCTTCCATTGAGGTTTGGAGGGGTGGCTATTAGCATTGTCCTAGTTCCCTTGTCAGTCAACAGAACTGTCAAAGGACAGTAATGGTGGCCTACACCTGCCTGTAATTCCAGCATTAGGGAGTTTGAGGCATGATTTTTTTAGGCCAGCTTTGGCTACACAGCCAAGATCCTAATCAGAAAAGAGAAGAGAAGAGAGTGATCACATCAAATTTAGTTCGAAGATCTTGGTTAGCTTTTGTGGTTCTGGAATTAGCAGCAAGAAGAACCAGTGTTCTTAACTGCTGAACCGTCTCTCTAGCCCCTATTTTATTATTTTTAATATTATGTGTATGCATGTGTGTATGTGTTTGAGTTATGTGCACATGCGTGCAGGTGCCCACTAAGACCAAAGACATTGTGACATCTTGGACCCTTCCTGGAATGCCCTGTCTTCTGTGCCTACTAGTAGATACCTGTTCTTTAAGAGAAGTATGGCCTCTTCCTGGAGTGGCCTTGCTGGCCTTTCTACCTTTCTACCTTTCTCTTAGCCATTTCATTCTTACATATTGCTTTGTACATATTGCTGTCAACGCTTTCATCAGGAATATATTGCCAGCATTTGTTATTTTTCAAACGCATACCTTTGAGAACAGATCATTTTGGAATTTTTGTAGTCTTTGGCTATGGACACAGGCCAGAGTTGTGATCTCTGCACACTGGGTTTCTGCGTGTTTCCAGCAGACAAGTCTTCTCTGTAGCTGCACAACTCTGCTTCTGCCTGTATTCCCTTCACCAGCTGAGTGCTTCCAGTGTTTTGAAGCAGGCTTCAGCTGTGCTGTCGAGTACACTTTCTGTGTTGATGGAAACATTCTTTATTGCTGTTTGGAATGGTAGCCATTACTGACTTGAGCATTTGAAATACAATTGATATGACTGAGGAACACATTTTAAAAGTTTAATTCAAGTTTAATTGCCACATGTGACTAGTAGCCACCATATTGGACACTGAGGTCTTAAAATTGATTTTATTTTGTTTTCTTTCTTTCTTTCTTTCTTTCTTTCTTTCTTTCTTTCTCTCTCTCTCTCTCTCTCTCTCTCTCTCTCTCTCTTTCTTTCTTTCTTTCTTTTTCTTTCTTTCTTTCTTTCTTTCTTTCTTTCTTTCTTTCTTTTCTTTCAGTCTTTCTGAGACAGGGTCTCCCTGTAGCCCCAACTGTCCTGGATTCACCATGGAGACCAGGCTGGCCTCCAACTGAGTGCTGGGATTAAAGGCGTGCGCCACCACGCCCGGCTGTTTGTTTTTATTTTGAGACAGGTTCTTGCTCTACAGGATTATAGGCATGTGCTTCTCTTCCTTGGTTTTAACTATTAAAATTAACCTAACCTTCTCATTAAATGAGATTTTATCTTCTCTAGTTTGTAATTGCTGATATTCTTGTTCCTTTATAGAAAATTTATATCCTGCATTGCCTGTTCATCGAGATGTAGCCACAATGATATTAGATAAGTACAGTGGCCCTCAATATCCATGAGTTCCATACCCCAGATTCAACTAATGACTGATAGAAAATATTGGGGAGTAAATTGCATCAATACACATAGAGGCTTTTTCAGTCATTATTCCATATTCAATAGCTTTTACATAGCATTTACATTAGGTTAGGTACCACAAGTAATCTAGAGATAATTTTAAGTATACAAAAAGATACATATACAAATACTGCAGCATTTTAAATAAGAGAGAGATTTGAGCATCCGTACTTTTTCATATCCCAGAAGTCTCTGGAAACCAGTGCTCAAAGATACCAAGGAATGGCTTTTGATGGCTTTGAAGTGTACACAGACATGTACACAGAAACAGTTTAAATGATAAATTTCAAGACTGTTGAGATGGCTCAGTGACTCAGAGCACTGGCTGCTCTTGCAGAGGACCCCAGTTCAGTTCCCAGCACCCACATGACAGCTAACATCCATAACTCCAGTTCCAGGGGATCTGACAACCCTCTTCTAGCCTCCTCAAGCATTGCACTTGGTCCACTTAAGTACATGTAGGCAAAACACTCATATATATAAAATAAAATTTTAATGATAGGGTAGTTTTTTTTTTTTTTTTTTTTGCGTCTTTTTGAAACAGGGTCTCTCTATAGCCCCAGCTGACCTGGAACTCACAGAGATCTGCCTGCCTCTGCCTCCCAAGTGCTGGGACTATAGGCGTGCGCCACCAAGCCTGGCTAATGATAATTTTTTTGTTGTGTATATTTTACCATAGAAAGACAGAAAGAAAGAGGAGAATGTACATGTAGTAAAGGGACACAACCGGTGGTGAAAGGCCATTAAAGGAATTTTCACTGAGGAGACCCTGAATCTGATAGGTAATCAACAAATGCCTATTAGGGAAAATAGATATTTGCAGCTTCCTGACTGGCCTGAGGGGACCTGAGAGCAGGCCTGTGTGTGCCAGGCCGTTGAAGACCCTGGTATTACAGGCTAGGGATAGGAGACCTTGTTGGGAAAGCCATTAGAGAGCATTGAGGGATTTTAAGCAAGCAAATAACTTCATTTTATAAAGTTCACTGACTGCTTTGTGATCTGTCACAGGGTGGCAAAACTGGAACAAGACAAACACAGCCAGGCTAATAAGTCACAGCAACAACAGTGGTGCAGCAGATGGTGGGTACTTAAGAGGCTCTGTGAAGTACAGCTAGGAAATTTGGGGTTCTCAAAATTTTCCTTTCCTACTTGAAAGATGCAAGTTTCTCATTTGGAGAAGTCTTACCATTTTACTACATTCCTGTTGCTACGTTGAAATAGCTATCCCCAAACTCAGTGAGAAATCTTGTTCATTAGCCACTCTTTCTTTATATGGAAAAAAGAATGCTGAGATCCATGTGACAAATGATAGAATAAGATAATCTCTTTTCCTTTAAAAAAAATGTGTACAAGGATTGGAAGAGAGATGACTGTGGCTACAGAGGGTGCATGAGGCATCCTTGTGATAAAACTGTTGTGGGTGGTTGTGAGTAGGTAAGTATGCACAAGAGAAATTGCACAGGATGCAGTACATAAGCATGTGCACACAGATGCATGCATGCAGTGAATGCATGAATGAAATCTGAACACGGTTGGATTTTATCAACCTTGGTATTCCTGTCATGATACTGTACTATAATTAAGATGTTACTTTGAGAGAAGCTAGGAACAGGCTATTCAGAACCTCAGCCCTAGTATTTCTTAAAATTGTATATATATGCAATTTTCTCAAAATAAAAAGTTAAGCCGGTCATGGTGGCATACAACTATAGTCCCAGCACTTGGGAGGCAGAGGCAGGCCTATCTCTGTGAGTTCAAGGCCAGCCTGGTCTACATAATGAGTCCCAGGCCAGCTGGGGCTACAAGGAGACCCTGTTTCAAAAGACCAAAAACAAAAACAAAACAAACAAAAAAGTCAAAGAAATTGTAGCTGGAGTTCTTAGTTTTGAATATTTTCCTCTCTTGCTGCTGGGGGTTGGACCTCATATCACCTCTGCGTGATACCCCCATTCCTATTTAGTAATAATTTTACATAGAAATTATTTGTGGAGGCTGTTTTAAAGCAGGGTCTCAAATTGTGGGCTGACCTTGAACCCACTAGGTAGCTCAGGATGACCTTGAATCTCTGATCTGCCTGCCTTTGCCTACCAAATCTGGAATTATAGGCATGTACCACCATACCTGGTTTATGTGGTTCTGGGGGATGCAACTCGTGTGGTAGGCAAGCAGTCTACTAACAGAGCTAAAGCCTCCACTCCAGAAATTATTTGTTTTGTTTGGTATGTTACTGCATAATACTAAGCTGCTTTTCCTTCACTTTTTTTTTTTTCTCCCCATTTTGAGACAGAGTCTCCCTACAGCTCCAGCTGGCCTGGAACTCACTATGGAGACCAGGCTGACCTCGAACTCACAGAGATCCGCCTGCCTCTGCCTCCTGAGTGCTGGGACTAAAGGCATGCGCCACCATGCCTAGCAAAAAAGAAATCCATACATCCTGTTAAATCTTTTTTTACATTTACTTGTTTTGGTTTATTATTTTGTTGTTATTGTTGGTTTTTTTGTTTGTTTGTTCGTTTTTTGTCTTTTTGAGATAGGGTCTCCCTGTAGCCCCAGCTGTCCCTAGAACTCACTACATAGACCAGGCTGGCCTCAAACTCACAGAGATCCGCCTGTCTCTGCCTCCCCAGTGCTGGGATTAAAGGCGTGTGCCACCACGCCAGGCTTTTCCTTCACCTTTAAAACATCTTTGAAATAAGGATATATTTTAGAATTTGTAGACTTAGCATCAAGTTGGTGTGATTGGCAATTTTTCTTAGCCATGTATAAAATACTGAAGTTTTGCCAGATGTGGTGGCACACACCTTTAATCCCAGCACTCAGGAGGCAGAGGCAAGTGAATCTCTAAGTTCAAGACCAGCCTGGTCTACATAGCAAGTTCTAGGCCAGCTGAGGCTACAGGGAGACCCTGTCTCAAAAAGACATCCCGCCCCCCCACAAAAAATACTGAGGTCTTACCAGCGTTGGTTTTCTTGATTTCCTTGCTTTGATATATTTGGTTAGTATGTCTTGGTTCCATTGGAAGAGTAGCTGGCCGAAAAAAAAAAAAAAAAAAGAAAAATTTAAAAAAAGGTTCATATTTTTTGATCTCCCAGTAACCAAGTGTTGGTTTCTCAATTCCAGGCCCATGTCACTCTGTTCTGTTGGGTGATACTGAAACTGGGCTCCTACCAACCACATTTCTGATCACCTCCTGGTTCTTTACTAGGCAGTGCAGCAGTCGGCCTGAGAGGGTGATTTCATGACCACAAAAGGAAAAGGAACTTAACTGTTGCTTGTGCTTTTGCCCTTCAGGGGAGCTTAGATAACATTTATTTGCTCCAGCAGAAGTTGCTTCCTGTGGCAGCAGCTGAATCCATTTTCTAATGTTCCCTACTTGCAGATCTGCGTGCACCAAGCATCCTTTCAATGACTGCTCAGTGACTAGTTAATAACTTTATATCTAGTTATCAATTCTTTATATTATCCTTTATGTTAAAACTTCTCAGATAAAACAATGAGTGTGGTTTCTGTCTCCTGGGTGGACCTTGCCTGATACCTATTCAGCAGGCCCAGCAGTTTGAGCATGTTCAGCATCTGCACATTTCTCAAATGTACTCTGTTCCCTGCTGCCAGTGACCTTTTGAAATGTAATTGTGAGATTTGCCCACTTACCCATCAGTAGGCTCCTGTGCTCAGAGAAAAAAGAACATTCTTAATGAGACTTACAGAGCCATGAGTTGTCTGGCCCCATCTACTAGATCTAACAGGCTGTCTCATATCATAGCTGGCTGGGAATGATACCATGAGAAAGAGATCACTTACTAAAGGAAGTCCTGGTATGTCAAGTTGCCTTCTGGAATAATTAAGTGAAAATAAATAGAAAAACCTATGTACCCTTGGAAGCTATACTGCCACCCTCCTTAAATAATAGATACAAAGTTACTCTGCTTCCTTCTTGAGAGTTATTCACACCTAATTAGATGTTTTACTGCAACAGGATACAATGTATAGGTAAGTACTTGCTCTTCTAAAAATTTAACTTCTACTCCATACAGTGCCTCTCAGCAACTGGTGGAGCTGTGGCTGTTTTCCTTTCCTCTAAGTCTTCTCAGGTTCCTGTGTCATGGGCAGAAGCTCTGCTCTTTCTGCTAAGCAAGTATACAAAAAGCTTAGTTACCCTGGAGTATCTTGGAAGGCCCAAAGCAGGTGAATGGTTTATCTGGGTTCTATCAGGGTATCTAAGGCACAGCTGCCTCATGTTTTTGGTAATTGTAAAGGACAACAAATCTGGGGTAGGTGTGGTAGTGTGCCTTTAAACCTGGGACTAGGGAGGCAGAGACAGAGGCAGGCTGATCTCTTGAGTTTGAGACCAGAGGCCAGCCTGGTCTACATAGGGACCTTCAGCCTTCAGGCTACATAGTGAGACCCTGTCTCAAAAAACAAGAAAAAAAAAAAAAAAAAAAGACCAAAAATCCACTGTGTGTGACATGGTAGTGTTGAGAGAGAATGCATGTGACTGTGTAACTTTCTAAATCTGAGTTCTAGTACTTGCTTTAAAAAAAAAAATTACTAACAAAGCGTCCTAATATTGTATAGTTTAAGAAGGGAGTTCCAGGACTGTCAGGAAAATGTTACAGGAATAAGCACTTGCAAGGCAGCTACTTTAAAAGAAACAAAACTTCTCTTAGTAAATTCTAGTATAGTTATTCTAGTGAGAACACTTAGCAAGATGTGTCCTCTCAGCTAGTTTTTAAGTATGTAATACGTTTACTATAGGCACAGTGTCGTACAACAGATCTCTAGAACTATTCTTACCTGTCGTCCTCCCACAGTCCCCGGCAACCACCACTCCATTTTCTGTTTCCATGGATTTGACTTTTTTTTTTTGTCTTTTTGAGACAGGGTCTCCCTGTAGCCCCAGCTGTCCTGGAACTCACTATGTAGACCAGGCTGGCCTTGAACTCACAGAGATCCGCCTGCCTCTGCCTCCAAAATGCTGGAACTGAAAGCATGTGCCACCACGCCTGGCCGGATTTGACTATTTTAAGATGAGTCATACCACTGAAATCGTGCCATTCATTCTTCTCTGTTTGGCTTATTTCACTTAGCATAGTGTCTGCAATTTTTTCCCAATTTGTTGCCTATTTCTTTCTTAATGAACTTATTTCTGTATGATATAGTTTATAGAGTATGGCTGTTTTGAGGCTGCTTATAATAATATTCCTAGAGACAGTGAAGTGATTTAACACTAGACATAGTCTTTTCCCCTCCCCTCTTCCCTGTCCCCATCGCCTTCCCCATCCCCCTTCATCTCCATCCCTGTCTCTGTCTCTACTAGGGATCAAACTCAGAGTCACATGTATATTAGGCAAGCATTCTACCAGTGAATTATACCCCAACCCTAGCAATAATTTTTTAGATTCTATGATACAGCATCTTACCACTGACTAAGTGGTAATGAGATCTAGAAAGCAGAAGAGCACTGCTGGCAGAGCTTTGTGGATGCAAAACCTTAGTCAGCCCCTAGTACAGCTGCATGGAGATTGCCCTTTCTTTGCTTTCACAAGCAAAGACATTTATTAAGTACCTTTCTTGAACCAAGTGTGAGTGGCACAAGGTGACCAGAGATAATGCAGAAGGTAATAAATTATAGTTGAGTTCTGAGAATAGCAGTTGAAGGTCTATTTAGAGAGACATAGTAGAGGAGGTTGAGGTATAAGTTGGATGCCACGTGAGTGGCAGATGTTCAAAAGCTGGGCTCAGGAGTGGGGGCTTAGTGTTGATGTGGAAAACAAAGATACTATCTACTCCTAGATAGTTTGGAGGAGCCACAGCCATAAATCAGAACTTGAAAAGTATTCTGAGAAGCAGACTGACCTACCTTTTGAGTTTTCAGGCTGGTTTGGGTAGGTGACATCATATATACACACCCACTAGAGAAAAGTTGTTGTCAAAGGCAGTTATCTGATGAAAAGTCAGGTGAACTTGTTACAGTCACCTATTGTATAGAATGTGCTTGCTTACCTGTCCTTCCAGGAAGACCAGGCTGAGCCTCTTGAAGGCAGGTTGTGTCTGGTTCACCCCTCTAGCCCTAGACCCAGGCAAACACCTGGCACTTCAGTAGGTAGTAGGCATTTCTTCTTCTTTTTTTTTTTTTTTTGGTCTTTTTGAGACAGGGTCTCCCTGTAGCCCCAGCTGTCCTGGAACTCACTATGTAGACCAGGCTGGCCTTGAACTCACAGAGATCCGCCTGCCTCTGCCTCCCAAGAAATTTTATGAACTTTTATGAGCAACAACTTAAGATCATGCTACAACCGGTATCCCTGAGGACTGCTGCTGTAGCAGTCAAGGGTGCTTTAGGCAAATGCTGTAATTCACAGGGTCTAAACAGTGGGGTTGTGACACCATATGGAATTCTTGTAACTGAATGTGGGGGCAAAAACATTTAGCAGCTGTAAAAGGTTTCTGAACAGGCAGTGATCAAATATTAGTTTAAAATCCAATGAAGCAGGTGCTTCTGGCAGTGCTCACCATTGATCCTGGAACTTCAGTCCAGCCTAGGGTCTAAACACAGTGAGCACTGTTGCACTGTGCGTGCCATCACACCACACAGTGCCATCTAACACCGCTTGAAACACCTTGGCTCATGTTTGAGACTGTTTATGAATTACCATATTTTTAAAATATTTTATTTATTTTTATTTTATGTATATGAGTGTATTACCTGCATGTGTATAAGTGTACCCATGTTGTGCAATGCCTGAGGAGGTCAAAATAAGGCGATGGAGTCCCCTGGAACTGGAGTTACAGATGGTTGTTAGTACACCATGTATACACCATGTGGGTGCTGGGAATCAAACCCGGTCAGTGCCCTTAACCACTAAGCCATCTCTCCAGCCCCAAATTACCATGTTTTTATTGCACATTCAAAGTTATCTGCTCTTACACTAATGATGGCTTAATTACGTAAAACAGAGAGTTAATATTTTCCTATCATTATCCCTGGGTAGTATCAAATTAGTATATCTTTGGATTGTATTATGTTAGTGATAGGTAAAAAGTTGGCAGAGAATGAGCGAATGGAGGATGAGGCACCGAGGCACAGCTAAAACTCCATCAAAATAGGGTTTATTAGCAAAGGAGGAACACATGAGACAGATTCCCTTCCGGGCAAGGAAAATGTCTGCTGGGGTCTTGAGCTGGGGTCTTTTAAAAGGGAGGCTTCTGCCTCCTGCAGAAGGCAGGAAGATGTATTTTTTTAAAGTTGGGGGTGCGGGAAGAGCAGGACTGTTAAAACCTGTCCTCTTTAGAGATCAAAGGGGAAGCCTGCTGTGTTGGCCAAACAGTGGAGAAAAGTCTGCTTCTCTTGACTTCAAAGACCAAGGTTCTTATCAGCTAGGTTCCCTTTTCCCAGGGGCATAAGAAGCCCTGGGGATCCATTTTTTTTTTTTTTTTTTTTTGGACTTTTTGAGACAGGGTCTCCCTGTAGCCCCAGCTGTCTTGGAACTCACTGTGTAGACCAGGCTGGCCTTGAACTCACAGAGATCCTCCTACCCCTGCCTCCCAAGTGCTGGGGTTAAAGGAGGATATTTTATTTTAAAAGACTGTTTGACGTACTATGATAGTGCACATCTTTAGTCCCAGCACTCGAGAGGCAGAGGCAGGCAGATCTCTACGAAATCGAGGCCAACCTGGTCACAGTGAGGTCCAGACCAGCTAGGACTACAGGGAAACCCTGTCTCAAAAAGAAAAAGGGGGAAAAAAAGATATGTTTGAAAGCTAGGAGTTGACAGTTCACACTTCTAATCATGGTTCTCTGAAGGCTGAGGCAAGAATTTTGTCATGAGTTCCTGGAACACAGAGTTAAGACCCTGTTGCAGCCCTCTTCCCCACCCCCCCCCAACCCCCCCCCCCCAAATTTCTCACTTGAGTTTGATTTTTTTTTTTTTTTAAATCATTAACTTCTGGGCTTAGTGGTGCACACCTTTAATCCCAGCACTCAGGAGGCAGGCTGATCTCTGAATTCAAGGCCAGCCTACAATAGGGAGTTCCAGACCAGCTGTGGTTACAGGGAGACCCTATCTCAAAAGACCAAAAGTAAAAGTCATTGACTGAGGGACTAGGAAGATGGCCTAGTGGTTAAAAACACTTGCTGCTCAAGCATGAGATCCTCAGTTGGAATCATCAGCACCCATATAAAAAGCTGGGCATGAATGTTTATAATCCCAGGATGTGGAAAGCAGAGAGAGAATTGCTAGAGCTTGCTGTCCCACCAGTCTAGCTCCATGTTCAGTAAGAGATCCTGCCTCAATGAAATAAGGTGGAGAGTGGTAGTGGTAGGGTAGGAAACCTGATAGCCTCCTCTGGCCTCCTCATATGTGAGTGGGCACATACTCTCACATACATGTGCATACACTACATACATAATACCCCACACTCATCCATGTTCACAAAATTATTAAATGAATTTTGGCTTATGATTTGGTCAGAATTTCCTATAACTTCTAAAATGACTCTAAGTACACTGTATGCTGTTTTGTATATGTATTTATGCAAAGGGACAGTCTCAGCATTACTAGTTATAAAATCAAGAAAGATACCAGTCAACTCTGAAAACCATTGAAGATGCTCTGCCATCTTCAGCCAAGATTTAATTTATTTTGTAAAAATAACCACATCAGTTTCATTAGTATACAGATTTGCTTTCTATCTTTAAAAAAACAAAAGGTTCAAAGGGCCAGAGAGATGGCTCAGCAGATAAGGGTGCTTGCCACTGAGCCTGAACAACTCCATCCTGGGACTCACATTGTGGGTGTGCACCACCACGCCCAGCTCAAAGCCACTGTTTCAGGAAAAGGGAAATTGGTGTGTTTGGAGAACAGTTGTTAGCTTTTTAGAACAGGGCTTGGTCTGATTTGGTAAGGGCCTAGAGCTGTAAATAGCATGACCAGAAAAGGTAGAACTAAAACAGGCATGAGGGGAGGACACAGACCCCTGGACATTTGCCCCAAAGGCCCATCTCACAGACAGTCAACAAAAGCTTTCTGAGAAGCTCTGGGTTTCCTGATTAATGGGGCAAACATCCAAGTGTCCTGAGACCCACTTTAACCCAACCCCATTCTTCTAGAACCTATAGCCTTCCCTCTTGTACCTAGACACTCAGACCAGCACTACGTGGAGGACTGTAATTCTGTTACTGTCTCCTGTGGTACAGCATGCCAAGAGTTTCCTTTCTGACAGAGCTCTTGTTTCTTTGACTCTAGTACATACCTATACTCCTAAGATACACCTCAAGTGTCCAGCTTGAGGGTCCAGCTAATGTTCAGAACAGCGTTCTGCTCCAACAGGCACATAAAGTACGTGTAAACTTGCTTAGAGTTCTTTCTAGAAGCTTGTTCAGCCAGCTGAAAGAACGGATTGGCTACTTCTCAGCCTTTTTATTTATATTCTGCCTTCCTGCTGCCCCTTGCTCAAAGGCTCCCACTAGGCATTCTGCTTGCCTGTCTTTAACCCAGGTGTCCTGTGTTTGAGAATTAGATAGCTACCTAGTGAGCAAGGTGTCCTTTTAAGAACTGGTTCAATTGACTGATCTTAATAGCTTGTGTCCTGATAAAGGGATCCTGGCCCAAGTATCTCTTTCCATTTTAAGATGTAGCCAGGAGGCAGCTGATTCATACCTAGTTAGTAATGGAGGCATTTTCCTCCCTGGGAAAAGTAGAGACACCAGGAAAATTTTGTTCTTCCATTTTCATACCTTCTCATAGCCCCTCCTGGAAGTAAGAATAAGGAATCCCTGGAACCTCTAGATCTGTTGGCAGCTAATTGCAGTAGAGCATTTAATTCTCTCATGGATGTGGACTAGTCTGTATCTTCATCTTTAAGATACTTTCGGTTACGTATGTGAACCTCTAAACAAAATATTGAGTTGTGGTGAGTAACAGGTATGAAGGGGATGGGAAGTTTCTTGGTTTTTTAGTGTCTTAACAATGATGAGCATAAAGGAGGAATGCAGTTACCCAGGCAGGGTCTGCATGAGCCAGAGAGCCTAGGAGACATGGGGCTAGAATATGGCCTAGAAAGTTTTCACCCAAGAATCACGGTTCCTCTTTCATGAAGCCACAGGGCTCTTAAGAACTCAGCATGATAGTACATCTTGACCACACCTTTGATTTCGTCCCATAGTTTTATGTTCTTACTCAAATAAAATTATCTTTTATTACCTACATTTTGATTTTGAGAGAATTGTGTTCACGTGCATAGGTAAGAAATAAACTTTACCCTCAAAAAATTAAAAAGCAAAAGGAAAAAAAAAGAAATAATCTTTATTATTTTTATTTTATGTGTATGAGTATTTTGTCTGAATGTATATAAGTGTACCACGTATGTGTACAATGCCCATGGAGGCCAGAGAGGATGTCAGGTCTCCAGGAACTGGAGTTACAGGTGACTGTTAGCCATCATGTGGGTTCTGGGAACCAAAACAGGGCCCTTTGCAAGAGCAACCAGTTCTGTTAACTACTGAGCCATCTTTCCAGCCCCTTGCAATATTATCTTTTTAAGAACTGAATTTGAGCTGGTGAGATGACTCAGCAGATAAAGACCTTATCCCTTATACTAATGCCACTCAGTGACTCCTTAGCAGAGCACTTAAGGTCCTTTAGGGTGGGTCCCTGGCTCTAGCCATGTCTCACAACCACCATTGCCTGGCTTCATGCCACAGATAGTCCAGAATATACCATGTCTTCTCTCATCTCTCCATGCCTCTCACATTCTGCTTTTCTTCTGCCTGGAACATTGATGCCTGCTGTTAAGCCTGACAGCCTGAGCTCAATCTCCAAAACCCACATGGTGGAAGGAGAGAACTGAGTACTGCAAGTTATTCTCTGACTTCCACATGCTTACCATAGCACACACATTTGCATGTACACACAAGAAATAAATAAATGTAAAAATTATTTTAAAAATTTTTTTATAGGTGTGCCACTTTTTATTTTATTTATTCATTTATTTTTGGTCTTTTTGAAATGGTCTTCCTGTAGCCCCAGCTGGCCTGGTACTCACTATGTTGACCAGGCTGGCCTTGAACTCACAGAGAGATCCACCTGTCTCTGCCTCCCAAGTGCTGGGATTAAAGGCATATGCCACCACACCTGGCTTTAAAAGCACTTATTTTTGACAATTCTTTTACTAACCCACTAACCCATTAATTTTGAGACAGGGTCTCCCTGTAGCCCCAGCTGGCCTGGAACTCACTATGTAGACCAAGCTGGCCTTGAACTCACAGAGATCTGCCTGCCTCTGCCTCCTAAGTGCTGGGATTAAAGGTGTGCACCACCATGCCTGAGTGGTTTTGCATCTTTTAAAAGAAAATTAACAACATGCTTTGAAAACTTTATTAGTGCAGAAAAAGCTTCCTTATATAATTGCCTACTGTTCCCTTATGCAGATAAGATGTAATTTATTTAACCAGATCCTAATCTTTGCCATTACACACATTGTTGCAATGAGTATTTTTTACATACATAATTCCCCATACATAATCATGTGTAATTGTTTTCCTGTCATAAGTTTCTAAAAATAAGATAGCTGGGTCAAAGACTGTATACTTTAATTTTGATAAATAACTGCCAAATTGCTTTGCATAGAGATTGTACCAGATCACGTTTTTACCAACAGTAATATATGTGAATACCTCTTCTGATAGCACTGTGCTGTCACCACATGTCTGTTTCCTTCACTCAGCTGTTCATTTCCTTCACCCATTTCCTCTCTGGGTTATCTCTTTCTTCTTTGTAGGACTGTATGTAATGTGGAATCTACTTCTTGGCAATATAAAGTACTGATTTTTTTCTGTCTATACTGACTTTGTTCACGGAGAATTTTACCACTGATAATTGTTTTAAAGTTTTTATATAATCAGATATACTGTCACTTATTATGGCTTCTGAGTTTGTATCATAGTTTATCCACTCTAAATTTGTATTTTGAAAATTATTCACAGTTTCTTAGCATGATTCCCTACCTCCTTCCTTCCTTTTTTACCTTTTCTCCCCCTCCCTCTTTTACTCATTTGGAGTTTCTTACTGTGTAGAAGTGAGATTTATAGATCTCATTTTATATAGCGACAAGTGGCTTTTTTGAGTACTTTCTCAAGAGTGGGGTGTCTCATACCCAGAGCTGCTTCTCTGTTGCTTTATGCGGATAAGTACATGATGTGGAGGAGGGCTGCAGTAGTATAACTCCTGTGCTGGGTATTGTTAGGTTACCAGCACAGTTATTTTTCAAAATCATTAGTGCATAACTCCCCTTCACAAATACAGAAACTGACTTAAAGGCTATATAATGTGCCTAGATTCTTATAATTCAGTGTCCAAAATACAATGTGATTTTTTTAAATTAAATTTTATTTTGTGTGTATGTATATGTCTGTGGGCATACATGTGCCATGGCACAGGTATGGAGGTCCAAAGATAAACTTGTAGGAGTGGGTTCCTTTTTCCACCATGTGGTTCCTGGAGGTCAAACTCAGGTTGTCAGTCTCGGTGGCAAGCACCTTTGCCCACTGAGCAACAGTCCTACAGTGTGGTTTTTTTTTTCTTTTTTAAACCAGGATTTCACTAGCCCTGGCTGGTCTGAAATTCTGTAGACCAAGCTGACCTGGAATTCATAGATCCACCTGCCTCTGCCTCCCGCATGCTGGGATTAAAGGTGTGCACCATCATGCCCAGCCTCTTCAATGTAATCTTAAACTGAGCTTCTCTTCCTTACCTGACTACAGTATAGAAGGGGCACCTAGGAGAAGGGACTGCTTGTCATGACTGGCTATGCTTAGGTATAAGATCATTAGGAAAAGAGCTTGAAAGATATTTGGAGGCTGAGAGTTGTGAAGTATTTCAGAATTAAAGAAATAATGTATACTTTCATTAATAGAATACCTAGATTCAAATGATATATAGAAAAAATACTTTCTTCAAAAGAGAGAAAAGCCCTCTTGGTAGAGTAAGACCAATAGTTAAATATCTTAAGAATTTAACTATTCTTTCTATTATAAATACACATAGCTGTTAATTGAAATTAACTATGGAAAGCTACAAGGGTCGATTGTTCATAAAACACTTCCCCCAAGTTACCTAAATAGAAATTAGTTGCTACACTGTGTGTCTGTGGAGACTTCAGTATCATTTTGAATGAGTTAGGCATCCTGTATCTGACTTCACAGGTTAAGTGTTGTTGTTAGCATAGCTGTTACCAAAAGGCTGTATATAAATCATGTTTTAGATTTTGAGTCATTTTCTCAATAGTGTATAATTTTAGTTGAAGAACTGGGTCATATGAGTTCACAAATCAGCCTTATTCTGTAGTTCATTACTTATTACTATAAAACATGCTTATCTTTCAAAAATATACATTTCTTTCAAAGTGATTTAATTATTACCATTTAGCTTTCTAAATTTGCATGACAACTACTGGCATACAGAACACTTTCCATTTTCACCATTCTGAAAATAGAGCACAAATTACTAGAGTTGAGAAGTAGGGCACAACTGTCACCTGTGGAACCCTGAATGCAGGGTTGCTTTTCTTCGCTACTGACTTTTTTTAATGCCAAGATAAGTGTCACAAACAGCAGGATTTCCACAATTAGAATAACAGATACAACCTAAATACAACACAATCAAGAATCTTACAGGCTGCCTGGCTCACACCTTGGGTCTTAGTAGATACTGTGTGATCCCTGAGTAAAGTCCAAATCTCTTCTATTTAATTTCTGGCATAAAGTGTTTGTATTTTTCTTAAGGCACAGATCTAGAGGAATGTGTAAATTTCCTTTCCATGCCAAATGGAACTAGATTTTTCTGATCTTACCTGTGTCTTGTCAGGTAGTACCTATCAGCCCCAGATTGAAGACATGGTCAGAGAAGAGCACAGTATACTGCTTGAATTCACTTTTCACTTGGATTCCATGAATCTGAATAATACTTTATGAAATTTTTTATGAGATTGTTTATTCCCATTTCTTCTGTGTACAAGTGTCATGCTGGGAGAGGAAGTAGCTTAGTGATAGAGGAGGGCCAAGGCTCCTTCCATTGTTGGCAGCAAGAGGTGCTCTACAACCACTGACTTCTCCCTTGGGCATACTCACATCCTGACTTCTATCAGAATCTTAAGAGGCTGGTATGTGTGGTCATGTTTAAAGCACATCAGGTTTTTCCCAGGTCTTGGACACCGAGTTCACTACCTGATGCTTTTGCATACCATAACTTTAGTCAGAAGCCACACTTTAACTGCTTTACAGTTCTCATTCAGTGGCACTTCAACTTAATGTAATTTTGGTACAGAATGATTTCAAGTCTGTTGTTGTTATTACTACTCTTTGAGACAGAGTCTCACTCTGTAGCTGTATTAAATACTTTTCTGTTGCTGTATTAAAACACTGTGACCAAGGCAACTTATAGAGAGTAGAGTTTATTTGGACTTAACAGTACCAAAGTGATGAGTTCATTATGACAGGGAGGCATGGTGGCAGAGGTAGTGGAACAGAAAACTGAATGCTCACAACTTCAAGCACATGCAGGCAAAACCAAAAAGGGGGCAAACTTCAAGTGGGACATGAGCTGCCCCCAGTGATGTGCTTTTTTCCAGTAAGGCCACAACTCCTAGGGAGTCTATGACCTTCCCTGATAGTGCCACCAACTGGGGACCATATACCAAATATTCAAAACTTGAGCCTATGAGAGACATTTCTCATTCTAATACCAAAGTAACCCAGTCTGGCTTCTTCTTTTTTTATGTGTATGCGTGTAATTGCCTGCATGTAGATAAGTGCACCCATGTCATGCAGTGCCTGCGGAGGACAGAAGAGACTGTCAGATCCCCTGGGACTGGAGTTACAGACAGCTGTCAGCTGCCATGTGGGTGCTGGGATTTGAACCTGGGTCTTCTGCAAGAACAACCAGTGTTCTTAACTGCTGAGCCATGTCTCCAGCCCCCAGACTGGCTTTTGAACTTGTGGAAGTTCTACTGCCTCAGCCTCCCAAGTGCTGGTATTACAAGGCATGAGCCACCATGCTCAGCTATTTATTCTTTTTAAAAAACTGATTTAGTACTGTTATGTTTATAGAAGCTCCTGTGCCACAGTGTGCATGCATGTCAGAGGACAACTTTCAGGAGTCTTTCTTTCCTTTCCTTTCACCTTTACATGGGTGCCCCATGGTAAGTACTTTACCCACTGAGTCATCTCACACACTATTCCTTTAATATAAAGTAATAAATGTACTGGACTATGCCCAGAGGCAACAAATAGCAGCACAAAAATAAGCACACCAGAATGTGACACAAGCCCTTATCTACTGTTAATAAGTTCTTCTGGGTATATGTGTCTTGGTACTATGGGTTTTCATTAAGGAATTTATTTTCTTGTCTGTGTAGGTACCATAGTTCATCACTCTTGTAGTGAGTTGTTGTTAACAAAACTGTCTTTTCATTTCCTTGCTGTCGAATGCTTCTCTGATGTTTATGGGTTTGTCTGGCTCATAAGGTTTAAACATAGTTTTTAGTGCTTCCACATTATGAATATTACAGTATGTGGAATAGCCCTCATCACAATGCTGTTCCTTAGCTTGTTTGGAAATGAGTAGAACTGATGATATTAGGCTGTCTTTAGGAACCTGGCACATTAATTGTATATAAGAAAGGACTCTCAGGAGTAAAATGTTAGGTAATGTTAGCAAAGATCAGTTAGAGTCCCCTCAGAGAAGCAGAGGCCATTTTAGGTTTGTTTTTTAGGTTTGTTTTTTGTTTTTTTTTTAAATGTGTGAGTGTATTGCCTACATGTATTTAAGTGTACCCATGACATGCAGTGCCCATGGAGGTCAGAAGAGGGCATCAGATTCTCCATCTGGAGTTATAGATGGTTGTTAGCCTCCATGTGGGTGCTGGGAACTGAACCAGGGTCCTCTGCAAGAGCAGCCAGAGCTCTTAACCACTGAGCCATCTCTCCAGCCCCTTAGGAAGACC
>NW_008338534.1:259405-370239 GCF_000622305.1 Nannospalax galili | reverse complement strand
TGAGACAGGGTCTCCCTGTAGCCCTAGCTGTCCTGGAACTCACTATGTAGACCAGGCTGGCCTTGAACTCACAGAGATCCACCTGCCTCTGCCTCCCGAGTGCTAGGATTAAAGGCGTGTGCCAACCATGTTCAGCCTAGCAAGACCTTTTAAAACCTTTTATCTAGGTGTGGTGGCACATGCCTTTAATCCCAGCACTGGGGAGGCAGAAGCAGGCGATCTACAGAGGCCACCCTGGTCTACAGAGTTAAGTTCCAGGCTATCTGGGGCTGTAGGGAGACAAAAGAAAAAAGAAAGAAAGAAAAAAAAATCTTTTGTTTTTCTTCTATTTAAGCCTAACCTGTTGATAAAATTAGCATATGATAAACTGCTTACGTCTTGAAGTGTACAGTGTGGTAGATCTTGGTATGTATACAAATGATGATGAATATATCCTTTGCCACCAACGCCTCCTTTTGCCCATTTGTCATCCTTCCTATCCATCTTTTCCATTTCCCACAAACCTCAGGTGGCCCTTTATCTGCTTTTTGTTACTACAGATTAGTTTAAGTTTTGTGAAATTTTTATAAAAATGGAAACATTCAGCAGATACTTTTGTCTGGCTTCTCTTATTCAAAGTAATTATTTTGAGCTTTATTCATTATATATATATAAATTTGTTTCTTTTATTGCTAAATAGCACTGTGTTGTATTCTGTGTCATAATGTATCCATTCCTTCTTGAAGTACATTTGGGCATCTCTAGTTTTCAGCAATTACAAAGAAAGCTGCCATGAATGTTTGTTTAAAAGTCTATGTTGGGTAGCAGAGAACTGGAGAGATGATTCAGCAGTTAAGAGTACTTGCTGCTCTTCTGGAGGACCTGAGTATGGTTCTCAGCATCTATATGAGGAGGCTCACAACCACCTGTATATAAACTATAAATTGAGTGGTTTTAAATGAGATGTTCTTCAGACACCACTCTGACCCTGAAGTTCTTTATAGTGGACAATCCCCCAAATCATTAGTTACAACTTTTGTCACATGGGAGTTCAGAAAGTAAAAATAAGTTTTGTAAATGTATTGCCTTACCTTTACTTGGTTTGAGTTATTGTGAACAAACCATTTCCTAGAATGTGCTTTAAAATAGGGAAACCGAGAAATTCATGAGAAACTTGAGCTAGAGGCTGTGCTGGCAAATAGCTTATGCCATATTTAATTAATTATGAGACTGACTTTTTTATTAATGTATTTATGGAGTTTCATTCATAGTCAGTACTAGAGTTGTGTTTTAAAGTATTCTTGTAAAAAATTATACAATGATTTGGCACTTAAATACAAGTATAAGAAGCTATATACTCAATATTACTGAAGTTATGACTCAAGGAAAAATGACTATAATTCCATATTTTCTCAGAAAGAGATAGCCAAGTACATTATACCTGTGCTACTCAGAGTAAGGTCAAGGACCAGCAGCTTGTTAGAAGTGGAGACTTACAGACTCCATTCCATGCATATCAAGCAAGATCTGCAGTTACCAAGGTTCTCATTAAAGTTTGAGAAGCATTATTTTATACAAATCCCCAAAGCTAGAAGATTTGGTAGTTACATGTTGTTACTGACATATTGCCTATGATATCACAAGATGCAACTGAATACAGGAGGAATTTCTATAGCCTTCTGGATTAAAGAAAAATGAATTAACTTTTCTTGTTATAATGTTATCATTTTCTTCCTATGCGCCATTCAGTCTCAAAATTATTTTTATGCCCCAGCAGTATTTGGCCTTGTCTACTAATTTAATAGCATTACACATTGCATCAGCATCCCATTAAATTTCTCAGTCAGATCCAGCAAATGAAAAAAATGTTAAAAACAAATTCAACACAGATATTTGGAGTACCCTACTATATAATTTCCTCTGCATGAATGGATATATTCCAACAGACTCTTTCTTATACATTTGAAGTTAAATCACTCAAATGAGTATGTGGCACACTCTGTTGAACTCTTTCCATTGTGCTCCTTTTGTTAGTTTTTCTCTTCCCAAAATGTGCGTCTGGTATCATTAATCTCTAATTGGTTTTGGTTGGTAATGGTTTGTCCTAGTTATTTTCTTACTGTTTTATAAATTGCCCAAATTATCTTTTGTCTTTTCAGGAAACTTTTCACTTGACAAGTCATTGGTATTAGATGTGTTTTTTAAAAAATTCTGTCTAAGCCAGGCGTGGAGGCATGGTGGTGCATGCCTTTAATCCTGGCACTCAGGAGGTAGAGGCAGGCGGATCTCTGTGAGTTCAAGGCCAGCCTGGTCTACATAGTGAGCTCCAGGACAGCTGGGGCTATAGGGAGACCCTGTCTCAAAAAGACCAAAAAAAAAAAAATCTGTCTAAATCTGTGTTGAATAGTTTTTAGTGGGAAGACAGTGATAGGCACTCCCTCTGATAGACAAAGATTATTAAATGGTGATACTATCTCACAGGTCCTTGAAGAGCTGAAGGTCAGGGAGTTGCCTCCCAGGACCATACTGTAGAGTCTTGAGCTTCAGAGGAGCTTCCTCCTGCAGCAACGTTCAATAAACTGCTATGAGATTACTAGGCTCCAGGACCACATCATCTGACAAGATGGGAGCCTTGTATGTTCCCTGTTGAAGTTATACACAGGTGCACCTTATGGCAATGTGAATGACATCTCTGTCTCTAGTCATAAAGGAGTCTGGGAAATAGGTTAGAAGGGATTTGGAATTGGAATTAGAGTTGACAGAGCTGAGGTACATAGCTCTTCACAAAGTAAAGAACAACTTGAAGAATTATTGTGAATAGTGTTAGAGAAGCATTTTAAAATGACTTTGTGATACCTAAGTTCTACTTAAGACAATAAACACTTGGTTAGTAAAACTATAGCAATTTTAACACAGTATGGTGAGGAATATATTGGGGCTGTGAACTAACCAGTTCTAAAATTCTCAGATGTAACTTTCATAAATAGCTATTATCAAAATGGTTTAAAGTATAGGTTCTTGGAAGTGTTTTAAGTAGGAGACCAAAAGATGAGTCAATGTTTGAAGCTCCTTTTTTTAACTGAAATTTTTTGTGGTGATAATTATAGATACACACGAAGTTGTAAGAAATAATGCAAAAGAATTCCATGTGCTCTCTACCAGTCATAACTAGTTGTAAAACTATACTACAGTATCGAAACCAAGAATTTGACATTGGCACATCCATAGAACTTACTTAGATTTCCCCAGTTTTACTTGTATTTGTGTGTGTGTGTGTGTGTGTGTGTGTGTGTGTGCGCTCACGCGTGCGTGTGCATATGTGTAGTTCTATACAGTTTTATCACATCACTATCAAGATACAAAGCAGTTCTGTCATCACCTTAAATTATAACCACATCTGCCTCATCCTCACCTACAACCTCTGGCAACTAACCACGTGTCCATTCAGAAATGTTACATACATGCCACTAGACAGTTACATAGCTTTTGGCCTTTATTACTTTACAGGACTCCTTGGAGACACATCCGAGTTGTTGATGTATTAATATTAATAGTTTGTCTGCTTTCATTGTGAAACAGTTTCGCTCTTGTAGCAGTTTGCCTCTTGTAGGTTTTCTATGTTGGGTAGATCATTATATCTGTTCAGATGTATCTATCTAATTGTGTGGAGTTGGTTGTGAGCTCTAGGACCAAAAGGACTACCACACTACAGCCATGGTGCCTGGGATAGGTTTGGAAGCTATTGATGGCCAGTTCAGACCTTAAAGAAAGAGAAACTTCTCCCAAAAATTTGGAGGTATTTCATATCCAGTTGAGTGATGGCTATTTATCTAAACTAAGGCTCTTCATAGTTTTACTTCAGTCACCATACTGGCCAAGATACCTGTGTCTGGGTAGCCTGCCTCTCTTCTCCTTCATGCTGGAGGCATTCAGGAACCATTAGTTTTGCATCTACCTTGTTGAAAATAGCTGATCTCTTACCTGCATTAACATAACATGAGTACACACATGCAGTACATAACCATCAGTATTGACTTTTGTCACTCGACATAACTCCCTGGATAGTCCCAGATTATTGGTGTGCTTTCTACTCATACTTTCAAAATACCAAGGACACTGCAGACCCTCTTCAGAGTAGTACCCCAGAGTGCTTAGAGATGGAGGACTGAGAAAGAAGAACATAGGCTGTAGCTCTGTCCTGCCTCTGTGGTAGGGCAAAACACAGCAGGATAATGAAGTTGGGCTGCAGCACTGGTTGGTCCTCTTTGCTGCTCAGCTCTTGGCATCTCTGCACAGTGCCAAACATTAAGCTGGTACCAAAGTAATAAATGAATGAGGGAGAAGGAACTTTTTAAATAGAGACCCAGGCCTTTGGGATATTACATAGTAAACATAGGAAACTGAAGAGTGTATCAGTGGGAGGAAGGGTAGAAGAGGGGTATATCCCTCTCTCTGCCCTCCTCCAAAAATAAAACCCAAACAAACATCAAGCACTTTCCTATCCCAGGGCCACTTCAGATAATTTGTCTTGTTTTTGTCACCTCCCTTCCTGTCTCCTCTCCTCTGTGCTTTCCTCTTCTGTTTCTTCCCCTCCCCTCTTTTCCCCCTGAGGCTCACAATATTACCCTGGCTACCCTCAAATGTGCTCCCCTGAGTAGCTAGACTGCGGCCCACCACTGTTTACCCATATGATTTTCTCCATTTAGATCTCTGTTCAAACACTACCACTTCACAGAAACAGTGAACATCTCATATTCCCTGTCCCTTCACCCAACTTTATTCATAGCATTTATCATGGTTTCCTGGCACTGCATTGTTTGTTTCCTCTGTCTCGTGTCTAGGGTGTCAGCTCTGTGAGGACAGAGACACTCTCTTTTGCTTACTGTTATGGGTTAGTGACTTAGAGTATGTCATATTCAATTACATTAATGTTTATGTCCATTGTTTTGAGGCTTTTCTTTAAACACATCTCCCATGTAAAGGACAGAAAGCATTGTGCATTCTTTTTTTATTTTTTCAGCTTAAACCCAGAGTTTGCACCTGCCAGGCAAGTGCTATACCACTGTACTGCATATACCCTAGCCCTGCACTGCTCACTTTTGATGCATTTCAGCAACCTGTATTTCCATAGACCCCCTCCTGTGTTCCTAGTACTTGTGTGAGACACCTGTGACAGGAAGAGTCAGGTTGGCACCTCCTTACCTGTGTTTTCCAATGTGCTGGATGCTCTGGATGAGGCCTGCTAGCCACCTCTGGTGATAGCCATGGGCCATCTCAGTGTTGTCACCTACTGGGGGAGGCCACTCTTTGGTTGGAGATGGGATAAGAGGTATTCTGAGTTTGGCTTCATGTCCAGCTGTAGCAAGATGCCTGTCATCTAATATGAAAATGCCTCATTCTGAGAGCCCACCGTCTCTGCATTCCTCTCTGCCATCCTGCTACTTGACATGTCCTATCTGGAATGTTTTCATGATATCCTCGTAGACCAATGTATGCCTCACATCAGTGGTCTCCATTCTTAGGCAGCCTTATCAGAGGTCTTTCCTAGCCATCCTTTGTAAGGCAGAACATCTTCTGGTGTTCTCTGTCAGCTCACCCTGCCCAGTCACCACATGTAGGGTATATTTTATTTTATTTTATTTTATTTTGGTCTTTTTGAGACACGATCTCCCTGTAGCCCCAGCTGGCCTGGAACTAGCTATGTAGACCAGGGTGGCCTTAAAGGCATGTGCCACCACACCCGGCTAGGAAGTGTATATTTTAGACATATATTTTGTTACATGTCCTGTTTTGTTTTCTATATACCCTGCTGGATTGAAAGCCCCCTGTAAGCTGAAGCTTAGCTTTGTTTCTGCCATACCCCAGAGCTTAGAAAGTGTCTACCTCACATTAGACACCTACTATTTGCTAAAGAGAAAGATTCACTTCTCTGTATCCTGGCAAGAGGGAAGGTAAAATACACAGGGGTCCCTAAGCCAGTCTCTGCTTACCAAATCCCTGATGAGAACAGTCACACTATAGAATGCCATTTCATGGGCTGAGGCTACTGTGACATAAGGTCTGCCTTAATACTTAACTCTTAGGCCACATAAGAGCAAGACAATAGTTGTGTGGTGTACACAGGACAATTTTCTTTGGAATGTGAGTTGGTAGGAAAGATTTCATTGAACCAAGTGGATATTGAGAGCTAGAACTTGACAGTGAGCATTTAAAAGGAGGATGTTTTTTGTTGGGTGTACAGAACAGATGAGGGGGAGAACATGGAGGCTGAATCTGCACACTGAATGGCCTTGAGTGCCAGCACTAGGAGGTTGTAGTCCAGATCAGCTGCTCTTAACTCCACCCCTCCCTCTTAGTGTCAGGCTGAGGGTCCCTGAAGCTGTGAAGGATTTGAGGGTCCCTGGATTCTATACATATTTGGAAGCTGAGCCCAGTGCATTGCCTGACAAGTAGTAGGAGCTCAGTAAATACTGAATTTGCTGAATTAAGTAGTTTAGAAGGGATGATGAGGTACAAGACTAATCCACCTGCCCTTCAAACGTAGATGGTTGAGTGGGAACCCCTCCTCACCTAGCATTTGCATTCAGTTATGGTGTGGGAGGTTTGGTTTTTAAGCTCTAGGTGTTTTAAAGTATAGATTTGAATGAATACATTTGTATCAACAGTTCTCAATTCTAGCTATGTTTTTGGACACTTAGGAGTGAGGTAACTTTAAAAAACAAAACAAAATGGGAGTGGTGGTACATGCCTTTAATCCCAGCGGTTGGAAGGCAGAGGCAGGCAGATCTCTGTGAGTTTGAGGCCAGCCTGGTCTACATAGTAGTTCCATGCCAGCTGGGGCAGCATAGTGAAGACCCTTCACTATGGAGTTGGAGAGATGGTTCAGTGAAGAGCACTGGTTATTCCTGCAGAAGACCCAGGTTCAAATCCCAGAACCCACATGGCAGCTAACATCTATCTGTAACTCCAGTTCTAAAGGCTCCAACTCCCTCTTCTGTCCTCTGAGGGCACTGTACAACACAAGTGCCCTCATACACATAAAAAATAAAAGATTGAAAAAAAAAACAACTCTTAAAACAAGCAAACCACAAAGTCAATACTTCCACTGACTTGTCAACCCCTGTTAAAGAATCCCCCCGCCCCAATTATCTCTTTCTTTTTTTCTTTTTTTTTTTTTTTTTGGAGGCAGGATCTCCCCGAAGCCCCTGCTGACCTGGAACTCACTTTGTAGACCAGGCTGGCCTTGAGCTCACAAGAGATCCAACTGCCTCTGCCTCCCAAGTGCTGGGATTAAAGGCATGTGCCACAATGCCCAGCCTTTGTTATCTCTTTCTAACCCCAACTTTTTGAACCTCTACAGCAAAAGGACCACTCAGTATATTTGGACTTACCTCTTTAGTTTCCTTCTATTCAGAGCAGTTCTTCAAGGTTTCCTTGATTTTTTTTTTTTTTTTTTTTTGATGGCCGTGAAAATTGTGAGCCATTTATTTTGTAGTATGCCTCTATTTCTCAACATACAGTTGTCTGACAGGTTGCCATGATAATAAACAGGTGATGTTCTTACAGATTACTTAAGGTGGTATCTCCCAGCCTTCTCCTAATTACTCTTTTCCATTTAAAAAGTATTTTATGGGGTGTGGGGGCTAGAGAGATGGTTCAACAATTAAGAGCACTGATTGCTCTTGCAGATGACCCACATGGTGGGTAACAGTCTATAACTTCAGTTCCAGGGGATCCAACGCCCTCTTCTGACCTCCGGGGGCATTGCAGGACATGGGTGCACTAAAATACATACAGACAATACACTCATACACATAAAATAAAAATAATAAAATATTCTTAAAAGTATTTAATAGGGAGGTATTTCCAAACTCTCTGAATGCTCCATTTCCCCTCACAGGGTATTCATTTTAAATTTCCTTTTATGAACTTATATTTTACTGATTTATATCATGGTTTATAACCTCTTCTATCATTTATTTTGATCTCCTCTTGTCCAATATAGTAGAGTCCCATTCATGAAGACTGTCTTCTGTGACTTTGGTCTTTAAGTACTTTCTTGCCTTGTTGAAAACATACAGTCTGTTTTCATCTTAGACTTTCCTTGCTCTAGACCTAGAATTAGCTCTATTAGAGTTATTTAACTCTTGTTCTTTTATTGAAGAATGGTATTTAAAAAACATAGTCTGTATGCGAACTAGGCCTATTTCTGTTTATTATTGTTATTTTGTAGCCCTCATAGTGACACAGCTAGGGAATAACTGTGTGTGTGTGTGTGTGTGTGTGTGTGTGTGTGTGTGTGTGTACATGAAGGAATATATACATAGACAATTTCTTGTGTGTGTTCTGAGTATTGAAAACGTTGAGTACAATTTAGATAGGCCTCCACAGGGTTCACCTTTGTGTTTTTGTAGCTCCCTTATTTATTTATTTATTTATTTATTTATTTTTACATTTATTTTTACATTTTATTTATTTATTTACTTATTTTGAGATAGGATCTCCCCGTAGCCCCAGCTGGCCTGGAACTCACTATGTAGACCAGGCTGGCCTGTAACTCACAGAGATCCACCTGCCTCTGTCTCCCAAGTGCTGGGACTACAGGTGTGCACCACCACGCTGGGCATATAGCTCCTTTTTTGAGAAACAAGAAGCCCAGCTGCTGCATTGTCCTAACATCTGTCTTTACTGGTCACCCTCCTCTATGCAAGCACTTTGCCATTATTGCCACAGTGGGTGTCTTCCTTGGGTCCAGAGTCAGCACAGGATTTTTGTTGTTGTTGTTGTTTTGTTGTTCTTTTTTAAAGAACTCATAAATTTAGAAATATTTATGTGTAGCCTAGCTAGGGAACACCTGAATTAAGAGGAAGGTGAGTCCCATACTGATTCAGGTAAGTCAGTGGCAGGCTTTTAAGTCCAGTTTGGCAAAATAAATTTCTCCTAAGTGAAAGGTAAGGAGAAGACCAAATTCTACCAAGCTGCTGTTTAGAAAAAAAAAAAAAAAAACACAGTGTGAAAAAAGCTTGTCTCCTGGAAAGCTTTGAAAAATATTTGCTTTGGAAATAAATCCACTTTCAGTGAGCATGAATTCTAGTCTCTTTCCTTGAATTACCTGTTTATAGGAAAAGAATTTGAAAAGATTCGTTGTTTTTTGAGAAAGTGTCTCATTTAAAAAACTTCAATTTCGGAATAATTTTAGACTTGGGGGAAAAAAATGACAACCTGCTTTTTCAAAGCACCAAATATTTAAATAGGAGATGTTCAGGCTGTGGGTGCTCCTTTTTTTGCATAAAATGTGGAAGCCAAATTAAAGTGACAGGAAACCTTACCTTTGTCTTCTGCTTGACCAGAGGAAGCACAGGACCCCTAGAGCCAACTATAACAGCAATTGTGGCCTGCCTCCCTAGGTGGTCAGCACTCATCTGGTCCACTTCCTTAAACCCATTTTCTCAGAGTAGTGTACCACTCACTGCCAATTTATTTTTTCTAGGAGCTTGAAACTTCAAACTTAAGTATAGATAATCTAAATCAGGGAAACCCAGCATTATCCCTAAGGAATGCCAAGAAAAGTCTGATTATATTTAAGGCTTTTTAAGACAAAGTGTCACTATGTAACCAATACTAGCTTCTAACTCAGCAATCCTCTTACCTCCACCTCCCAGGGCATCTCAAGTGCTAGGATTATCTACTGCCATGCCTGGTGCAGAAAATTTCTATAAGTAACACATTGATTACCTGTTTATAAATAGGTGCTTGTTTCAGTTCTTAACCTTGGTTTAGTTGTCAATTTGACACACCTGGGTAGAGGGAGCCTCGATTAAGGAATTGCTTCCATTTAACTGGCCTGTGGCTCTGTCTGTGGGGCATTTTCTTGATTATTGAGTGATATAGGAGGGCCCAACCTACTGTGCGTGGTGCCACCCTTGAGCAGGTGGTCCTGTATTATATAAGAAAGCAGGCTGAACATGGGGCAGAGTAGCAAGCCAGTAAGCAGCATTCCTCCATGACCTTTGCTTCAGCTCCTGCATCTAGGTTCCTACCTTGGGCTCTCTGATGATGAACAGTGACCAGGAAATGTAAGATAAAATAAACCCTTTCCCCCCAAGTTGGTATTGGTCGAAGTGTTTTGGCACAATAATTGAGGGCAAACTAGAACAGTATTGAAGTAGATCTGTGTTCCTCAAACTTGAGTCCCTCAGTAAACTTCTTTGTGGTTTTTCATTTGCAACCCTGTATTTCCTTAGCATGTTTAATTTGACTCATTTTTAACATGGTCATATTCTAGATGTCTCTGAAGCCCTGGATTAATGTGTTGTTACTTAAAATCCTAATTGCCATAGGTGGTATCTGTTTCCTACAAAGGGGAACTGGGACCTAGGTCTCCAACTTTGCTTGTACTTCTAAGGTTTGGTGAGCTGATTGGGGTTTCCCATTGGAACCGAGTTGGTTATACTTAGTGGTGAGTTTGTGTTGTTTCTCAGTTGATACATACAGTGAAAATTTTTAGGGCATTAGAATAAATGTTACGTTTGGAAGTTACTTTTCAGATTTTCAGTATAACATATAATTTTCTTTGGATTTAGCACAATTCCGTAACCAGAAGTCTTATTACTGTGTTTTGTTTTGTTTTTATTCTAATTGAGTTGAGAAGGTTCTGATGGACCTAATTCATGTTTGTAGGAAGATGCAATTGTTAATCTACCCAATAAATAACACAATGATACCACACTTAGTATCTGCCTGAAAAACACAGGTAGTAGGGCTGGGAGAGATGGCTCAGTAGATAAAGTGCTTGCTGTACATAAGGACCGGCCCCAGACAGCGGATCCCCAGGACCCTTGTTAAAAACATATGGGTCCCTGGGACTTACCAGCCAGCCAGCCAGTCTAGAAGTCTCAATAAATAAGGTGGACCATAATGAAGAAAGAGACCAACATCTACCTTTAGTGTATATGCATATAAAACTACTGGTAGCAAATATGTATAGAATATGGTATTAATAAGTATATAAGAAAACTATAGAATACAGAACAGAAACTTATATGTTCATTATCCTGAAGAGGTCATGCACAAAAACCTAAGCTTTACTGTAAACATATGTCATAACTCAGTTAATATAGTCTGCATGTTTGTTATGAATATTGCTAAAAGCCAACTAGATATTGCCATATTCAAATCAAATCAATCCAGAGTAAAGGTACATTAATCCTCTGAATGAGAGAGAAAGAGAGAGAGAGAGAGAGAGAGAGAGAGAGAGAGTGTGTGTGTGTGTGTATGCAGATACTATAAAAATTGCTTGAGTCTATTCTGTGAACCTCCCTCCAGAACACTGACCCAGCACCAGAGGTGAATATTTTATGTGGTTGGGGAGATAGCTCAGGTCAGTAAAGTGCTTGCTATGCAGACAAAAGTGCTGGAGGAGACTTCTTTGAAACCAAGCCTAATGTAATGTTTTGTGAACGGGGTGGCAAACCAAGATGTGGGAATACCTAAATGTGGGAAGTCTTATGTATCCTTTTGATTTAAAGAAAATATTGGTACTATGTTGTGTACAGCCACAGAGATGAGCTTTGCTATGAAATTTATTGTGAACATGGGTAACCTGGTTTGTTACACCTTTTACAGAGAGAAGGAGCAAGAAAGGGAAGAACAGTTAATGGAAGACAAGAAAAGGAAGAAAGAGGATAAAAAGAAAAAAGAAGCCACTCAGAAGGTGAGTTTAAGCACTTAAATCTGTCTTTGTATCTACCAGGCAGTCAGAATAAGAGCCTGTCTTAGCTTAGCTACCTGACGTGATGCTGCCTGAGACATTAGTTTATCTGAAAGTTTAAAAATTTGAAAGTGGTCAGGTCTGTTCTTGTTACCATAATAGAGTATGTTAACACTACAGCTGATCTTTCAAAACCACTGATAAACAATACCGAGAAAGGCAGAGAGTTATCAGTCTCAATTCATGTCACATTGTCTTATCTTAATCTTAGTGTCCATTTTCTTCATCAAGTTTATAGACTAACTTTTCAGAACTTGCTGGAATGTCCCTGGTGTTCTTTTGGCCTGCCCATTGGCACTGTTGTTTAGCCAAATTTGCTTTTTGAAAATCCGATCTAAAAACTACCCTCAAAAAAAATCTACTGGAGGATGGAGAAATGGCTCAGTGATTAAGAGTACTTGCTCTTGCAGAGAGCCTGGATTCAATTCCCAGCACCCACATCACAGCTAACAAATTCTTGCTGTAACTCCAGTTCCAAAGGATCTCATTCCCTCTTCTGGCCGCCTTAGGCATTGCAAAACACAGTTGTACTTACATACATGCAGATAAAGCTCTCATCTTATACACATAAAATAAATCAGCCAGCCTTGATGGTCACACCTTTAATCCCAACACTCAGGAAGCAGAGGTAGGTGGCTCTCTGAGATCGAGGCCAGGCTGTTATGCATAGCGAGTTCTAGGCTAGCTGGGGCTAGAGGGAGACCCTGTGTCAAAAAGACCAAAAAATAAATAAGTAAATAAAATTTTTTTTAGAAATCTAGTGGGCCAGGCATGACGACACATGCCTGCAATCCCAGCACTTAGACTGATACAGGAGGATGGTCAGTTTGAGGGACTCCTGAGCTATATATTATATATATGTATATATATATATATATATATATATATATATAGCAAGTTCCAGCCAACCTTGACAGCATAGCATGACCCTGTCTCAAAAACTAGCAAACAAATGGGATCTAATTGTTCTGCATAGTAACTTTGAGGAACTCGCTTAAAGAAAAAGAGAGAGAGGGGTCCTAAATGACAGTGTGATGGAGCTGTTGGAAGTGGAGAGTAGTTAGAATGCTCCCACATACAGCCCTTTGCTTTAGGGCATCTCCACAGCCCAGGGAGCACACACACCTGGTCCCTGCCTAGCCTGACTTCTTTTCCCTACCTCACCATTCCTTTGGTAATGTATAATTTGGACTATATCTCAGCAGAGTTGCCATAGTGTCGTTTTGGGAGACAAGATTTGATGGCTAGGTCTTGTTAACAGTTACCTGGTGCATTTGGGAAGCAGAACCTCATTGTGAGGCAGCTTGGGCATGCCTGCCATGATACTACTTTTGAAGCTAAGATTATGGAGGTATAAACTGTTACAGGTTCTGAGAGAAATGTTCATGTAGAACAGCATAGGCAGTCAGACCTAACACGGGGTAGAAGAGGCATCACAAATTTTTCCAGCTTCACTGGATTTGCATTCCCCATGATTTCGTTGTTTGAATAAATAGATTGTTAAATAGATTGTTTATGAAGACCAGCACATGAAAAATCTTGGAAATGTTTTCTGAATTGGGTTGCAAATAACCCTATTGGGTTAAACATATGAATATAATTTGTTCATTATAACTTAATTGCAAAGAAGTCAATTATTGTTTAAAGCTGTAACAGATTGCTGTGTGAGTTAAGATTTTGTCTGTCTGTTGTGGTGTTTCTGTTGTGTTGATAACTGGTGTGTCCCTCATATTTTCATGCTGCCAGGAAACCTGCTTCAAACGTGTTGCTGCTTATCTGAGTCTATCAGCATTGTCTACACTTCTAGAATAAAGCTATGAGTTAAAGAACACCTGTAACTACCATTTAGGGGGTAGAGACAAGAGGATCAGAAATTCAAGGTCTTCCTCAGCTTCATGAGTTCTGTGCCAGCTGGGCTACATAAGACTCTGTCTCAAAAAGTTTAAGGCCAAATAATACACAAGGCTTTGTATGTCATCTTGGCTATACAACCATTTCCCTTTGTCAGTGAGGTGGTGATGTGCAGATACACTAGTGTTGAGATATTAGTTCGATTGTTCCATGCCTTGCTAACATCAAACATTGAATCCTCAAGTGGAGTAATGAGGGAACTCATTTTTTTTTCCCTTCAGGCACTCAAACATTTCATCTACTAAATGACTAAAAGAAAGTCAGATTTTGCAGTCTGTGGGAATTGACAGTTAGTTGATAAACTGGACACCAAGGGTCTTGAGCAGAAGCAGCTAACCTGATGTAACAGAATAATTGTTTCAGACAGTTTTTCTTCCATCACTTTTTTTAACATAGATAGCTTCATTACACTAAACATATTAATGTCCAGTGCTGATAAATCAAATATGCATCTGCAAACTTTGATTGTGGATTCTACTAATAGGAAAATATTTTGTTTTCTTTTGAGACAAGGTCTCCCTGTAGCTCCGGTTGGCCTGGAACTCACAGTGTAGACCAGGCTGGTCTCAGTCTCACAGAAATCCACCTGTCTCTGCCTCCCAAGTGCTAGAATTAAAGGTGTATGTCACCACGTTGGCTTATTAGGGCAAGTATTTGAAATAAGGAAGGTGTGGATACACTGGAAAGTGAATTAGGATTATTTATACAAAGTATGTCCTTTATGCAGCTGGATAGTCAGCCCTCCTCGAGAACATGGATCTACACTGAAAATGAATTAACACCAGGAGGCAGAGGCAGATGGATCTCTATGCGTTCGAGGCCAGCTAGAGCTACATAGTGAGACCCTGTCTCCTCCCCGAACCCAAAAGGAAGAAAATGACAAAGCAATAACTTTAAAATGTTTAAGTAGTTTATTATGGCCTATAAAATTTCAGTCATCTTTGCCAGGGTGGTGATGCCTGCCTATTATCCCAACTCTCACATGAAGGCAAGGGTATCAGGAATTCAAGGCCAGCCTGGGCTACAAAAAAAATTAATAATTTTTCTGTTAAAAAACATTCTAGGTTAGCTAACAATCTATGCTGACACAGACTAGCCCTTTGTCATTACAGCATTGTATTATACTGAGCCATTGTATAATTTTAGAATTAAATTCCAATTTGGCAATTTTAAGGAAAGGGCACCGAGCTTCCCATGTGATTATCTTAATGGTTTCCAGCACTATAAAGACAACTAGGAGGAATACAGTGTGCTATGGTGGAAAGAAGTGTAGAGAACATGCCCGAAGTTCTATTATGTGGTTGCCGTCCCCTCAGCAAGCATTGTGGTGCCTCTTCAGCTTCTGCATCTTTCCTGCTGCTTCCTCATTGCTTTATAACTCCCTTTGCATCTGTCCTCCTCTTTAGATTGAGTATAAGTTTCTTGAAGTCATAGTCATACTTGTGTTGTCAGGAACTGTGTCTGGTACCCAGTAGTCACTCAAAATTTTTGTCAGTAAGTGAATGATCAAGAATGAATGAAGGAGGGTTGTGTGCGTGACTCAGCGATAGATCGCTCTGACTGGTTTCATTCCTCAGCACTAGAGGGAGAAGAATGGTGGTAATGGACTTTTATTTGAACGTTGGCTTTTATTTAAAGCTGAAATTAAATTTCTTCCACACAAAAATTAAACATGAACTCTTTTCCACTGTGCTCAGTGGCAGTTTGCTTCTTCCAGAGGCATCCCTGAGTAAACCATATTAAATTTCCATTCATGAGAGAGGTGTAAAGAAGGACTCCATTCATTAAGCTGGTGCTGCGAAAGGAGTGTTGTGTAATGTTGGCAGTATATGAGCTCTGACTCTCCAGCTTTTCACCAACTGAGGATTGGCTCTTTTAAGAGCACCCACATTATAAAATATATTTGACATTATTTGGATTTGTTGCTTATAACTGGGCAATGCATTGACTTCCCTACAACTGATCTTCAGTTGGCATTCTAAGAAATAGCTACAATGGAATAAAACCAAAATTGCCATCAGGAATTGGTATGTGGATCAAATCCATTCATTCTTGAATAATTGGGGGTTATAGAAAAATTTACAAGGGTTTCCAGTAGAATTGAGCTCTGTAGCTAGCAATTAGTACTGACAAACGGGTTCATTTTAAGACACTGTTCCACAAATTCAGTACAGTACAATTAGCCTGTCCTTTAATGCAAAAATGTAAGAAGCTCTCTAGGAAGTCCTAAGAATAGATTGTTTAGGTCAGATTCAGAGTTGGCCAGAGTGTGCTAGGGGATCCATTTTGAGGTGGACTGGAGAGCTAACTATAGGACATATCTTCCAAAGATGACCATGTTTTCATAAGTAGCAGTAATCTTGTGTGAGTACCAGCTGTAAGCATCTCTGTAAGAAGATCATAGCATTAATTTTTTATTAATTATCCATTCATTTAATTATATTTTGAATAATATATTGAAAGCATGTAGACAGTTCTTAAATAAAAATGTACTTTATGAATTTTTCTTCTATTTTTAATGTTTTTTTTGTGAATTTAATACATGCATACAATGTAGTTTGATCCTTTTTACCCTTAACTCCTTCCAGACCAGTCCTCACCCCCTTCCAACTTCATGTCTTCTTTATTTTTTTATAGCCCACTGATTCCAGTTTGTGCTACCTGTTTACTCCTGGGAGCATGGTCCAACACCAGGGGCCACACCCTTAAAGAAAACTGACTCTTCCTCCCCCAGAAGCCATCAGTTGTCCAAAGCTCCTTGGCTAGGGGTGGGGACTCATGAGCCTCTGCCCCTCTGTGCTGGGCTGTTGACTGGTTTGATCTTGTGCAGGCAGCCACAACCCTTGTGAGTTCATGAGTTCAGTGGTCCTGTCATGTCACTCTTTCTCGATCCAGGCCTCCTCAACCTTTGTTTCTTACAGTCTTTGAGCCTTCTCTTCCACCATAGTCCCTGAACCTTGGTGGGGCATAGTATTCTTTCTCTTGTTTGTTTGTTGGGTTTGGGTTTGGGTTTGAGGCATCGTCTTACTATGTAACCCTGGCTGGCTTGGAACTCACTATATAGACTTAAGTGCTGGGATTAAAGACAAGAACCACCATGCCTGGTGCATTCATTTTTAATAACTCTTCTTACAAAGTCAGATCAATGTAAAAATGCTTTAGAAGATTTAAAAGACTGGAAAAGTATGTCAGAATCCTTCAGTATCTTAGTAATGTAAAATAACCATGGCTGGAATTCTGGCTGAGTTGCTCTTGGATGTTTTTCTTATGCAGGATCTTTTGTGGCTTTGTTTTTATATCACAGGGACTGTATAATGAGGCGCTTTCCTTTTCTCCTTAGCAATACCGGAAGCAGTTCCCATGTGGTTGCTACTCATTTCCAAACTCTACAAAAGCCCATTGTCATATTCAGCCCTCTGTTGTTTTAGGTTAACTACTTTTATGGAGTCTTAGTTATTATTTAGTTATTACTTTTAACAAAGCGCTCTTAAAATTAGTTCAGATTTTGCACAATTCAGTCTTCCTGCTATACTTTGTGCTATAAACTTTGAAAATCAAATGCTAATTGAATATTGGCATGCCTGTTTGATTTAATCCTTATCAAAACCCTTTTGGGAGAGATAATATTCTCTTCAACAGATAAATGGAGAACAGAGATCATACAGGCAGATGTGGTAAGGCTTGGTTTTACATATTCTTTTGCAACTGTGATTTCTGATTTCAGGATGCGTCCCTGGTGTTTTGCTTTTTAGATTTGAGTTCAAAGGTATTTGAGTCTGTACTCATAGGGAGAATCTTTTTAAATTTATAGCTAGTTTCTGGGCCACATCTGCTTGATTTTTCTATGGTTATAGAAATAAAAATAGCAAACAGCATTTCCAGGATGGGAGAGGATCATTTAATGAGAAGAATGCTTTTTAAAAAGAATAACAATCTTGAGGCCAGAGAGATGGCTCAGTGGTTAAGAGCACTGACTGCTCTTGCAGAGGATCCAGGTTTGATTCTAAGCACCCACATGGCAGCTACGAACTGTCCTTAACTCCAGTTCCAGGGGACTCCAGTGCCTTCTTCTGACCTCCATGGCAGTGCCTAACATGGATGCAGTAACATACATGCAGGCAGTGCCCTCATACACATAAAATAAAATAATAAATATTTTTAATTTATTGTCTTTTTGAAACAGGGTCTCCCTGTAGCCCCAGCTGTCCTGGAACTCACTATGTACACCAGGCTGGCCTTGAACTCACAGAGATCCGCCTGCCTCTGCCTCCCAAGTGCTGGGACTACAGGCGCGCGCCACCACGCCCAGCTATATTTTTTTAAAAAAGAAAAACAATCTTTTGATTTCTTCCTAATGCTAGTCATGTGAGGTATAGCTGGACATATGGACATAGTCTTGAGAAAGATTCACAATGGACTCCCAGCCTTTTCTGATTTTTAACTAAGCCTATGCATTGTGTATATATCCTAATAACTTGAATTATCTGCGTTATCAGAATTAAATTTGTCTTATATTGCAGTGCTGAATTAAAAGGCAAATTTCATTTACTTATGTCTGTTATTTATCTTGTAGGTCACAGAACAAAAAACCAAAGGTAAGATTTTATCCACTTTTTATATTTAGATTTCACAGTGCTGCTGACTTAGCCTGCAACACACTCAGAAGAGAGTGCATGTAAAGTAATTAAGGTGGGTTGTTTGTAGCCACTGAACAAGAATAACAACAAATTTAAAGCACTTAAAGTAGTGTTTCTAGGTTAAGGAAGAAGCAAACATTTTTTACATTTTTTTAGGAAGAAGCAAACGAGTAAATACTTTATTTTAAAAGTATGTGAATCATGATTTTGAATTGAACTCTTTGAAAACTTTTAGTAGAACAATAACAAAATTCCAGCTCCTAACTAGATTGGAACTGCAGAGAGTAGTTAGTTACCTTGGTTCGTGAAAAGCATGGAGTCTGAAAATGTCACATCTAGAGTGTTCACAAGTCCTCTGAGCTAAAGACTAGATCATGCTTTGTTAAGGGGAAAGAAAAGAAAAGAAAAAATCAATTTTGAGTTAGGTTGACTTTACTTGAGGAAAATGATGTGTTGGAAACAGAAACTAGTGACCCTTGGGTCATTCTCAGACCCTTGTGTCTGTCCTTTTCAGTGGCTTTCTGCTTTGCTGCTTCTGATTATGTAGTTTTCTCTGGTAACAGTCATTTTTGGTTAGTACCCCTTAAGAATGGAAGACTTAATTCCTTGCGATGGTGTCTTGTTGAATACTCAAGCATGTGGTTCTCCATTGGGTATGCATTAGAATCATTTGCATAAAGTTGTCAAAATGCATATGCCCAGGCTGCTGCCAGACTTTCACAGACCCAGGCTGGAGCCCTCGAAGACATAAGTGAGTTGTATACAAGGCCCCAAGTATGTGAGAACTACCCTGGGTTTAAAAAAAAAAAAAAAATGTCAAATGTGACTGAACCAGACCAGGGGTAGGAGGTGGGTGGAGGGGATGTTTAGAGTAATGAAGACTTTGACCTAATGAGAGTCCCCCTAGTGATTGATTAGGTGGTTTGTTTGGTTTGGTGACTACCAGGCCAAAACATGTCCAACTCAGTATTGGAAGACTAATAAAAAAGTCCTTTAGCTGTCTTAGGAAATCTTTCTGAAGATAGCTTTCTTAGGAAGTGTAATTATGAAAAAATAAATTCTCAGATAATTCAACATCAATTTACTAGATTTCTAATCAAAGGCATTTCAAGAAGAATGTAGCCTGGGACTTTGTAGTGATGTAGAAAGTAAACTGAAAGAAACTTGTTCTAATTATCTTAATTGGTTAGGAGACTAATGTTCTCCCCCTTGGACATTTCACCAGTCCCCAACCCACAAGTAGTCTTTCTTTTAGAAATATACTATCTATATAAGAATGGAGGATTGCAGACATGTGCCACCATGCCAGGCCTATTTATAGGACTTTGGGGGAGATATCAAATGAGAAAATTAGTGTTTTCCTGGACAGCCAGGCTCTGTGGATGTTAGAATGAAGTGGTTGGGTTCCTAAGCCTGGCTACAGAAGCCAAGTTCTGGTTTTATTCTGTATGATCAGTAGCATTTCTAATGGAAAACGAAAGTTCATTAGGCATTTTTCAAAATAATAATAATGATAATACCAGATCTGTTCTCCTGTAGATTCCTCTTTCTTCTGTCAAAGACTTTAAAAAAAAAAGTCAGTACTCAATACTTTCTTCTTAGGACTTTTTCTTGCCAATACACTTCCCAGTCTCCATATTCTCCCTACTTCCACAATCAGAAAATAAAGTCAAATAATTCTAAAAGTAGCTGAGGGCCTGTTTCAGCCCCCCCCCCCAAGGGATTTAATTGTTAGAAATGGGGAGAAAACAGGAGATGCACACCTTTAGTCTCAGCATTCGGGAGGCAGAGGCAGGCAGATCACTGTGAGTTCAAGGCCAGCCTGGTCTATATAGTGAGTTCAGGTCAGCTGGGGCTACAGAGACCCTGTCTCAAAAAGACCAAAAAAAAAAAAAAAAAAAAGAAAAGAAAAGAAAAGAAAGCTCTTGGGCTGGAGAGATGACTCAGTGTTTAAGAGTATTTGTTGCTCTTGCAGAGGACTCGGGTTTGATTCCCAGCATCCCACATGGCATCTAGCAGCCATCTGCAACTCCAGGTCCAAGAGATCTAATGCCCTCTTCTGACATCCATGGGTATTGCATGACATGGGTGCAGGCAATACACTCATACACATAAAATAAAAATAATAAATAAAATATTTTTTAAAAATAGAAAGATCTAGCCGGGCGTGGTGGTGCACACCTTCAATCCCAGCACTCAGGAGGCAGAGGCAGGCAAATCTCTGTGAGTTCAAGGCCAGCCTGGTCTGGTCTACATAGTGAGCTCCAGACCAGCTGGGGTTACTGGGAGACCCTGTCTCAAAAAAAAAAAAAGATCTGAGTTGTGTTAAATTCTTAGTTGAGGAATGCCCCTAACCGTGCTACGTTTTTTTTTTTCCTTTTTTTTCCCATGCCCAGTTTTACTGTGACCTCTTCATCTTTGTTGTATAATTTCTATCCTATTCTTTTCCCTCGGTTGACATTTCTGGGTCTTGTTCCTCTCTCCCCAAAGATGGTATCTTTCTTAAGCAATCTCCCCTTAACTCCAAATCTACTCCTCTTTCCCCAGCAGACTCTATAAGAAAAAAGACTGTGTTGGTGCCAAGTCTTGGGTTGTACGGAGGATTAAAGTAAGATTTTTCAGTATTTCAGAGAAAAAGTAGATTGGTTATATGTTCTTCCTTCTTCCGTCATTGAAAGGCAATGTAGTGAGAATTCAGGAGAGGAGAGTAGGACGGGGTTTCAGATGGAGGCTCTCTGAGGATGTAGGCTCGAGCTAGGCCTACCATTCAGGCAAAAAGAAGAGAAAAATACTTGGCAATTTAGATTCTCTTTTGTGGGTATTAGAAGTAAAAGAATTTAGAAAATGATATTATGGATAAGATTTAACTTAGTGAAATTTAACAAGGGTGAAGGGCACGATTTGCATTAAAAAGCCCAGTTATACAAACTATAGAATGGCAGAATTTGGGTATAGCAATTTAGCCTTGTTGAAAGATACTATAGGATGATGGTCGGCTTAATGAGAATATCAGTATGAAATGACTGGTTTTTCAAAGCTAACATGAACCTTTAGCTATTTACCAGAGATAGAGTATCCAGATAGGGGATTAGAGTTATGTAGTAGACGTCAGTGTAAAAGGGGAAACCTCCATAGACTGTGCACAGCTTGGGCCAGGTTGGTTAAGGAACTTACCGTTTCAGGTAGGTTTCAACACCTGGGATTGTTTAGCTCCCATAGCTTCCTAAATAGGGAGCCTCAGATAGGACTCTGGTACCTAAAATTGAACATGTATGCCCTCGACAAATACCTGCTTTATGGGGTGTTTTTTTTTATTTTGACCCTGAAAGTGCCAAGGGTGAGTCAAAGAAATGGGGGAAAGCTTCCAGCTCAGTGAATCAGTTAATTTTTTAGATATTGTGGTTCAATCAAAGCATTAATTCATAACCTTGCCCAGTTGGCACACATCTGAAGGACAGCATTTCCCATCAGCATATCTGGGATTGTGGGTCATTGCACTACATTGGTTCATCCCAGAAGACATATAAGAATGAGTGTGTGGCAATGACTTGGATAATTTATAGACTATCTGCAGGACCACCCACACTGTAGAAGTACTCGTGGGACCTAATAGGTGGGGAACACTTGATTGGAAATGGAACTAGGGCTGGTAAGATGACTGAGTGGGTAAAAGTGGTTGCCACACAAGCTTGGTGATCTGAGCTCAATTCCGGGATCCTGTGGTAGGGGAACCAACTCCCAAAAGTTGTCCTCTGACTTCCACATATGTGCTGTGGTATTCCCACACCTGCAGTCTCCACACACACAAACATCATACACACAATGATGGATAAATAGGGAGGAAGAGAACTAGCTACCTCTGAAAATGAGCTATCATAAAACATGTGCTCAGATGAGTGAGCACAAAAATGCCCAGGTGGAAGCTAGGGAAAGTGGGGCATGCCTAGTCAGAACAGTGGTGATAAAGAGGGAAGAAGGAAGTAGAAAGAAACTTCAGTTCAGTGTATGTTGGGCGGGAACAGATTGAGGCTTAAACACCCCTAGGCTGAAGCATCAATTGAGTGATGACTTCATTGTGCTGGTAGATAATGGGGCTCAAGGCTGGGGAACAAGTTTGAGGAGAAGGGAAAGGGTTAAAAAGATCTAAATTGGAGATAATGATTTGGTAAACATTTGTACAAATGATAAAGTCTCAACATGAGAGTTTGTACCCAAGTAACTTAATGTGAGAAGTAGGCAGTCCCTACCTGTTTTTTGATACTGACAAAATATAGGCAAAACCTGCACTCTACCACTGAGCTGCACTTTAGACACTGTTTGGCTTGGCTTGGCTTGGCTTGGTTTGGTTTTATGTTGTTGTTGTTAAAGGGCCTCCCTTTGTAGCCCTGGCTGGCCTAGAACTGGCTATGTAGACCACACTGGCCTCAAATTCACAGAGATCCACCTACCTCTGTGTCCTGAGTGCTGGGATTAAAGGCATGTACCCCCATGCCTGGCTTGTTTTGTTTTTTATTTTGAGTTTTGTTTAAGACAAGATCTTCAGGATCTCACTATGTTGCCCAAGTTGGCATCAGACTTGCAGTCCTCCCAAAAGTCATCCTTTGAGTGCCACATTTACCCCCGTGGCATATGCATTCCCACACACATACTCACATAAATAGATGTAATTTAAAATTTTTTAAGGGACTGGAGAGATGGCTCAGTGGTTAAGAACACTGGCTGCTCTTACAGAAGACCTGGGGTTCTGTTCCCAGAACCTACATGGCAGCTAGCAACCAACTATAACTCTAGTTCCAGGAGATCTGATGCTCTCTCCTGACTTCTGTGGTCATTGCACACATGGGTGCACTTATAAGCATACAGGCAGAACACACATACACATAAAATAAAAATAAATACATAAAAAGTTTAAAGATGTAAATTCATGGGTATGGCAACTCATGTCTATAATCCCAACACTTGGGAGGCTGAGGCAGGAAGATTTCTGTGAGTTGGAGGCCAATGTGGACTGCAGAATAAAGCCCTGTCTCAAAAACCAGAGTAAGTATGTGTGGCTGGCTGTGGCCAAATTAGTTGCCATTTTGGAATTACAATTAAAAGTATAGTCAAAGGTGCAGGGGCTGCCACTTTGTCCCACAAGTCAAATCTGACCTGCTGCCTATTTTTATACTGTCTATGAATGAAGAAAATTCTTTTTTATATTTCAGTTGTTTAAGAGATCAATATCTATGAGAATATAAAATTCCTATTTCACTATCCATGAATAAAATTTTATTGGAGCAGAGCCAGACTCTGGCTGTTTTACCCTCCTAGTGCTATGATGAGTTCTTGAAACCAACACCTTTTGGCCAATAAAGGCTAAATATTTCCTGTTTAACCCTTGATCCACAGTATGGGAAACACAGAAAGGATAATGAGGAAAAACTGAAGAGCTAGCCAGAGCAGGTCTCACAGACAGGGAAATGACCAGTAGTGTCAGGAGCTATGAACATGAGGGAAACCAGACCCCAGGGCCCTCTAGACTGGCTGAGAAGATGCTGATGACTTAACAAGGAAGGAGGTGTTGAGTGCAAAAGCCAGTGTGCATGAGAAGGTGAAGAAGTGGGGACATTGAAAAGTGCTTGGTATGGGTTAGCCATTCACGCATGGGTCAGGTCAGGTCAGGCTTTGAACTTTTAAATTGTCAACCGAAAATTATTTTCATATCCCGTTTGCATTTTAACTACTACTTTTAAAACTTTGGTTTTTTTGAGGGGAGGGGTTGTTGCTTTTGGTTTTTGTTTTGGTTTTTTTGTTTGTTTTTGGGTTTGGGTTTTCTCTGGCAGTGCTGGGGATTGAATCTAGGGCCTCTACATACTAGGTAAGCATTTTACCACAAAACTCTATCCACAGCCCATTTTACAAACATTTCTAGAATTTTTCTGTATGTGTTTGGGCCCATTAAAAATAAAGGAACTGGGGCTAGGGAGATGGCTTAGTGGTTAAGAACACTTGCTGTTCTTCCAGAGGACCCAGGTTCAATCCCCGGCACCTACATGGTGACTAACAACCATCCTTAACTCCAGTTCCAGGGGATCCTACACCATTTTCTGGCTTTCATGGGCATTGCATGCCCATGGTGCACTAATATACATGCAGGCAAAACAATCCTGTACATAAATATATATATATATATTTTTTTTTTCTTGGTTTTTTTGAGACAGGGTCTCCCTCTAGCCTCAGCTGTCCTAGATTCACCATGGAGACCAGGCTGGTCTCGAACTCACAGAGATCCCCCTACCTCTGCCTCTGCTGGGATTAAAGGTGTGCGCCACCACGCCCTGCCTATATTTTGTCTTTTTGAGACAAGGTCTCTCTGTGGCCCCAGCTGGTCTGGAACTCACTATCTCACTATGTAGACCAGGCTGGCCTTGAACTCAAAGAGATCTGCCTGCCTCTGCCTCCCAAGTGCTGGGACTAAAGACAATGCACCACCATACCTGGCAGTAAATAAAATATTTAAAAAAAAAAAAAAAAAGACTGGTCACTTGTATTGGTTGTTTGCAGTTGTTAGGTTTGTGCATAGATATAATTCAGAAACTTGCCAATTTCAGAATTTTCTTGAAGAATAGCTTTTCCTGAAAAAATGGCATCTAATGCTTGTCAGAAATAATAGCAATTAGAAGTTCGAATTGTCAGAGAATAGTATAAGTAAAAAGTGAGTGGAAAGGGGAAAGATTAAGTCAGTAGAGTATGTAACTAGAAATAAAATACTCAGTGTTTTACACAATATTTTTATTTCCTCATGAGACAGAGACCGTATTTAAAGCATAGATTTGGGCGAGGGAGTACAGTAAATGCAAAGCTTCACACATGTGAGGCAAGCACTTTACCTCTGTGCTATGTCCCAAGCCCCCAAAGCCTAGACTTTCTCTGACAAAGAAGCTATGACCTTGAGGCTGGTTTGATCCTCAGCACCACATAAACCTGACTTGGTTGGTGGATACTACTCTAATCCCAGTACTTTGTTATGCCAGCCTTTGGGAGATGGAGGCAGGAAGATGTGAGGTTCAAGGTCATCCTTTGCTACAGAACAAGTTGGCTGGCTACTCGAGATGCTATCTCAGAACCAAAAACCTATGACCTTATTTAGAGCAGCTCATTTTTAGACATATTTGTGCTACAACCTTCAAATCATTAAAATTCAGAAGAGTGGGCCTGAAAAGCAATACATTCAGACTTAATAATTATCTCTGCTCTACAGTCCCCTGACATTCTGGAGCCACTTTTTGAGGTACACTAATTCTAATGTCCTAACTTTGAATTTGGAAAAACTATAAAATGTACCTGCTCCTGCCTAACAGCTGCTTTGTCTCCAATAAGTATCAAGAATTTTGCTTGCCTTTAAATATTATATCCATATATATTATATATATATATGTTTTATATATACATATTTCTTTGGATGGTTGTGTTCGTGTGTTTGTGTGTGTGTGTGTGTGTGTGTCTTCATGAGAGTGGCAATAGAATGCAGTGATATAAAGGGAGAAAGGGAAAATATAGAATAGGAAGGGTTAGTGGGTTGGAGAATGAGAGGGTAGGGCAAAGGAGGGAATATGGGGAGTGATAAACACTTAAGTGCTTTAGAAAAAGCCATAAGAAAATTCCCCACTGTAGAAACTTCCTTAAGTATATACATTACAAAAGATTTGGGGGCTGGAGAGATGACTCTGGTTAAGAGCACTGGCTGCTCTTGCAGAAGACTGAGGTTTATTCCTAGCACCCACATGTTGGCTAACAACCATCCCTAAATCCAGTTCCAGGGGAATCCAACACCCTCTTCTGACTGCTGCAGGAATTGCACATCATGGGTACACTTACATACATGCAGGTGATACACTCAAAAACACAAATATTATATCCATATATATTATATATATATATGTTTTATATATACATATATGTATACATGTGTGTGTGTGTGTATGGGGGCAGAGAGAGACAGAGAGAAAGCCACACACACGAAGGTCAGAGTATAACTTGCAGGAGTCAGTTTTATCCTTCTACCCTTCTACCACATAGGCTCTAGGGATCTAACTCAGGTTGTCAGGCTTGGTGGCAAGTACCCCTATCTGCTGAGCCATCTCATCAGCTTGCTTAAAAGTTCTTTATTACCAAGAAGTATAATAAAGAAAAAAAATCCATTTAGATCTTCCAGCATAGTTAGCTGATTCACAGGGTCCTGTGTGTGTGTGTGTGTGTGTGTGTGTGTGTGTGTGTGTGTGTGTGTGTGTGTTTTTAAATCATGTCCTGGTTTTACCAACAAAGCTCCTGAGACAGAAGCATATCAGAGGGAAAGTAGTTGTGTTCTCACATTTACCATATCCATCTCTGATATGATATGGTAGTAAGAAAATGCTCTGTGGGGGTTGCGCAGGGAAACTTGCACAGTGTATAATGCCCATTGTATTTTTTGGTTGAAATAGCCGTAGATGCGAGGCCAAGGCTGAGGTCCTAGCAGACAGCCTGAGAGGGTGGGCTCTGACTTCCATCAGTGTAGCGGCTGTGATCTCAGCAGACCGCCAAAGAGTGCCCGGCTCTGGCCTCCCTCTGGCATAGGGGCTGAGACTGTAGGGGACTGCCTGAGAGCACCTGGATCCTGCTTCCATGTGATAAGAGTTATGCAATTTGGGAGTCTAATTTTAGATAGACCCACTGAAAGGGTACTCTAATTGCCTCACCCTGCGTCCCTCCCTATTCAGCATGGAAGAAGCCAGAGCAGTCTGAGTCCTAATTTCCTATCCACAAGTTGGATAACCTCTTCAGAGGATGGTGTGATAAGAACAGGAGGTAGGAATTGGCTAGGCAGTTAGGGTAAAAAGACCCCAAAGAAAAGTAGCCAGTTTCTTGGCTAAAACTCACAATGTGCTTGGGCCTCTTAGCAACGTACTCCATTCCAAAGGCCAAAATGTTGAAAGTATTTGGGAACTTTTATCTAATCCTTAAAAGATTTTAGGGTTACTTCTTCAGAGGGGGGAATGTTAGAGCAGCCAAAAGCCCCATTAAAAATAAATAAATAAAAGAAGAAGAAAAGCACATGAAGTTATCAGAAAAAAGTGATAGGGAGATATGGAAGGAATTGGAGGGGAGGGAGTGGGTATGGATTTGATCAGAACACCTTATATGCATGTATAAAATTCTCAATAAATTATTTTAAAAAAAATGCTTGGCCAGATAGGACTTACCATGTATAGCAGGAATACACAAGGTCTGGTAGGGGGTGGGGGTGGGGCATAGATTGGATTAAGGACTGTTGTATAAAATGTACAAAAGCTCAATAAAAATATTTAAAAAGGGGGCTGGAGAGATGGCTTAGCAGTTAAGAACACTGAACATTCTTGCAGAAGACCCAGGTTTGAATCCCAGCACCCACATGGCAGCTAGCAACTGTCAGTAACTCCAGTTCCAGGGGATCCGACAGCCTCTTCTGTTCTCTACGGGCATTGCATGACACGGGCACACTTACCTGCATGCAGGCAATACATGCATATACACACACACACAAAATAAAAATAATAAAATATTTTAAAAATATATTTCAAAAAAAGAAAGAAATAGCCGTGGATGCTATAAAGTCAGTCAGACCAAAGTTAGATCATTGTTCATTTTAGGCTCCCCTAATTTGTCTTAGTTTAAAAAATGAGTTAAAGCTTGTGACCAATCTGGTTCACTTAAAGCTTCCACCCAGCTTTTATGCCAGCGTCTTCCTTATTCTCATAAAAGATAGTAAATGTCATGGCATCTTTCATAAAGAAACAGCAAAGGGATCTGTAAATGACCCTTATTCTTTCATTTACCAGTTATTTGTCCATCCGCTGCTATATCTTCTACAGAGGGTACTGTGTTAATATTAGAAAATGACTTGTTTAAAATTTCATTCTGCTCATCACATTGCAACCACTGCCCTTTGACTGGGAAGCCAGTACTGCCTTGCAGTTGGCTAAGGATAGACATATGAGTTACCTGGAACTTACTTCAGGCAACTATTCTTTTATCTTGTCAATCGCAGTGTTCAGTAATGTACAGTGGTAGATAGTCTGGGCCCCTGGTTTCTGATGATGTATCTCCTTATAAAGGAACCAGTTAGATGGCAACCTGCTGGCCCCAGCATTACTCTGATTGGCAGGGATTTGGGCCTCAGATTATTTTTATAAAACTGCCAGCCTCTGTTTGCAGGACAGATTTTCTTGGGAAGAGTAATGATCTTTTTTTCAGACAAAGTATTCAAAAATACTGCTAATAGGGGAGCAATGATGGTCTTTTGCTAGGGTAAAGACTGGAGGTGCAGATCAGAGAGAACCAGCTCTGTAGGCATGAGGAGGGGAGCCAGTGGGTCCAGCAGGGTGTAGTAACTTGATGGCTCTGTTACACATTTCTATGCTCTTTGATAGTTTGTATTAATGAAAGAGCTAAAAGATTTTTAAAAATAGCTGCGCAGAGGTAGGCAGATCTCTGAGATTGAGGTCAGTCTGGTCTACATAGCAAGTACCAGGCCAGCTGGAACTACAGAGAGACCCTGTCTAGAAAACAAACAACAACAAAAATAAACACCACACACTAAAAGATTTATAATTCTACCATTTATGAAGATGCTGACAAGGCTTTGAGTTTGGGGTGGCTTATAAAGGAAGCAGAGCCAGTTTTGTGATTCTCCAGGTCTATAGCTCTCTGTAGGTGCCTACCCTGTGCTTGTCCAGAGAAAAAATTATGAATGATGGGTCCCTGTTCTTGAGGGACTTATGGCCAGTGAGAGGGGCCTATAAGTAGAGAATTCAAATATAACCCAGTGAATTCACTGCACAGCATGTTACAAGAACACAGGTGAAGTGTGTTCCACTTGTTTGGTCCAGGGACTTCAGGAAAGGTTCACAAAGCCGCCCCCCCCCCCCGGCCCGGTCTTTTTGAGACAGGGTCTCCCTGTAGCCCCAGCTGGCCTGGAACTCACTATGTAGACCAGGCTGGCCTTGAATCACAGAGATCTGCCTGCCTCTGCCTCCCAGACAAAGGCCTTCTTTTAAGAAACTGGATGATGGACTAGTGAGTTGGTTCACCAAGTAAGTAAAGGTGCTTGCCACCAAACCTAATGATCTGAGTTAGATCTCCAGGACCCCCATGGTAGAAGGATAGAATGACTAACAAGTTACCCTTTGATCTCCACGAGTGCACCATGGCATGCTTGTGTATACACACACACACACACACACACACACACACACACACACACACATATACACACATACACACATTGTGGGGGAGCAGATAAATAAAGGTAGAAAATAATTTTAAGAAAGAAATTGAAGGGGGGAATCCCCTGGGCTAAGAAGCCTCACCTTTTACTGAGGACTTTGCCACAGCTGTCATTTGTACCTGCTAGTCAGCCCTTCCAGGATTTGGTGAAGTGAATGGTGGTTGCTTCACTCCCCACTTAATAGAATGTAACTCTGTGATCTTGCTGTCTTTGATTCTTCATCACTATGACCCACCACCACTCCTGCCCTCAATAAACTGAAGTTCCTGGCAAGGAATTTGGAAAGACTGTGTCCTCTCAGAACAGAGGAAGATTTGTCTGGTTAGAATTGGTCTCATGTAAGCTTTCTTAAAAACAATCATTAGAGGGACTGGAGAAGCGGCTTTGCAGTTAAGAGCACTGACTGCTCTTGCAGAGGACCTGGGTTCAATTCCCAGCACTCACACGGCGGCTACAAACTGTCCTTAACTCCAGTTCCAGGGGAATCCTAAGCCCTCTTCTGACCTCCACGGCATTGCACAACACAGGTGCACTCACATACATGCAGGCAATACACTCATACACATAAAACTAAAATAATAAATAAAAACAATTTTTTTTAAAAATCAGAAAAATGGATTTGATTTCACAGACCTTCCCAACTCTTGTCTTGCAGTGCCCGAAGTGACGAAACCAAGTTTAAGCCAACCAGCGGCCGCCAGCCCCATTGGCAGCTCTCCATCGCCACCAGTCAATGGTGGCAACAATGCCAAAAGGGTGGCAGTGCCTAACGGACAACCGCCAAGCGCCGCCCGCTACATGCCTCGGGAGGTGCCACCGCGATTCCGTTGCCAGCAGGACCACAAAGTGTTACTAAAACGTGGACAGCCCCCTCCACCGTCCTGCATGCTCCTCGGGGGTGGAGCAGGGCCTCCTCCCTGCGCAGCACCTGGAGCAAACCCAAACAACGCACAAGTGACAGGAACGCTGCTGCAGAGTGAGAGTGGGACTGTACCAGGTAAGGCAGCAGCACTGGGGCAATGAGGGCACGTGGGCTACAATGGAAGGGAGAGCAGCATTTCTTTTTCATTGCATGGTGTCACTTTGAAAACCATTAGTTATATAGACTGTTGGGATTATGCAAAAGATAGAGCAGATCCCAGCACACAGTGTGTATGGGCAGTTCTTTGACTAGGTTTTCAGTGTCTAGGCAGGAAACTGGTTCCACTGATATGTTCAGAAAATGGGACTTTATGGGGCTTATTCTGAATTGAGGTGCCAATATATCTTTTAAGGTACATTAAAATTTAGAGCTTGGGCCACTGTTCAGCAGGTAATTAATGAGGTTGCTGCCAAACCTGACCTGAGTTCAATCCACAGGCCCCACATGGTAGAAGCAAAGAACAGACTCCAAAATGTTGTCCTCTGACCTCCATATGTACACTGTAGTGCTTGTATATTTTTTCACACACACACACACACACACACACACACACACACACACAAATTAATTAACTAATAAAATTTAGAAAAGCAGGGGCTGGAGAGATGGCTCTGTGGTTAAGAACATTGTTCTTGCAGAAGACCCAGATTCAAATCCCAACACCCACATGGCAGCTAACAACTGTCTGTAACTCCAGTTCCAGGGGATCTGATAGTCTCTTCTGTCCTCCAGAGGCACTGCACGACACAGGTGCACTTACCTACATGCAGGCAATACATGCATATGCATAAAATAAAAAAATATTTTTAAAAAATTTTTTTAGAAAAGCAGTTTTTGACACTGGGCATGGTGGTGTGCACCTTTAACCCAAGCCCTGGCAGAGGCAGGCAGATCTCTGTGAGATCAAGGCCAGACTGGTCCTCATCGTGACTTCCAGGCAGACTGGGACTGGAGAGACCCTGTCAAAAACAAACAAAAGAATTTTTGAGAAAAAAAACAGAGCTTGAACACCAAGCATTGACAAAGCCAACATCTTAAGATGCTGAGATTCTGTACGTCCTCATTTTAATAGAGCTGTACATAATGGTGTTTTCCATTCATACTAGTTGAAAACTACTCAGTTCAAAGGAGCTAAAATAAGTTTGGAAAGAATTCTCAACGAAAAATGTTATTTTTCCCCTCACCAGGTGTGGTACGTTACACTGAAATATGTGCTAAGCAGGACTGATCTATCAGATTAAGCCCCTTGGGCTTGATCCTATCTGATCCATGCTCCTGTGTCCCTACAGCCAGCTCAGGGACACTCTTCATTCAGCAGAGGCGTACTGAGCAGAATGCACAGGCTACTGTATGGAATTCACACATTAGCAAGATAAGAGCTCTGATGAAAAGGTACCAGTGTGGGGAAGGATGGATGTGCACAGTCTTATAGCACTAAGGAAAATGGCTCTTACTAAAGAAAGATGATTTTACAGGTGACATGCTCAAAAATCACTTCATAAATGAATGGCACTTGAAGTATGCCCATAAAGATGAGTAATTTTACTGTATGAATTCAGGAGTCAAAAACAGTAGGTGCCAGCCTGGAGTGGTGCCAAAGTGAGAAGCACATTTGTGGGATGTAGACATCTACACAGAGTGTTGTAGGAGATAAGACCAGAAAGGTTAGTTGATCCTAGGTCATGGAACGTCTTGATCAAACCACTCAGGTAGTTGATTTCTGTGCACTGGGAAGATGGTGAAGGTTCTCATAAAACAGTGATAGAATCAGAGGGGTATTTTAGAAAAGCTACTCCAGCCAGAAGTGTTAGGATGGATTGAAGACACAGAACAAGTTTACAGTCTGTTGCATTTGTCTCAAGGTACAGGAAGGTCCTTTTGTGCTAGTAGAAGCGGTAAGTAGGTAACTTTGAGAGGTGGCATGGAGTTAGAACATGTAACAGCAGCCAATTAAAAAAGAGGTGACACCAGGACTGGTGAGATGGCTCAGTGGATAAGCCTGACAACCTGAGTTCAGTCCCAGGGTCCCACATGGTAGCAGAGAACCAACTCAAGTAAGTTGTCCTCTGATCTGTACATGTTGTGCCGTGGCACATGTGCACGTGTGCGCACACGCACGTACACACACACACACACACACACACAACAAAAAAGAATTGACTCCAGAACTTGTGTTAAAATCACACAAAATAAGTAACCAAGTGGACAAGCCAGTCTAGGGGAGATCGAGTGAGTTCTCCTGGATCCCAGGGAGTCTGAGCTCCAGGTATTGATGTGCAGCTGTGACTGATCAAGATGATCTCTTTCCCAGAGTCAACCCTTGGAGGTGCTGCTGCTTCAAATTATGCAAATTCCACTTGGGGCCCGGGAGCCTCCTCCAACAACGGCACCTCCCCCAACCCAGTTCACATCTGGGACAAGGTGATTGTAGACGGGTCTGACATGGAAGAGTGGCCTTGTATTGCCAGCAAAGACACTGAATCTTCTTCCGAAAACACCACCGATAACAACAGTGCCTCGAACCCTGGCTCTGAGAAGAGCACTCTGCCAGGAAGCACCACTAGTAACAAAGGCAAAGGGAGCCAGTGCCAGTCTGCAAGTTCTGGGAACGAATGTAATCTTGGGGTCTGGAAATCTGATCCTAAGGCTAAATCTGTTCAATCTTCCAGCTCTGCTTCAGAGAGCAACAATGGACTAGGAAATTGGAGGAATGTGAGTGGGCAAGATAGAATTGGACCTGGCTCTGGCTTCAGCAACTTTAACCCAAATAGCAACCCATCTGCTTGGCCAGCCCTGGTCCAAGAAGGAACTTCTAGGAAAGGGCCATTGGAAACAGATAGTAGTAATTCCAGTGCACAAGTTAGCACAGTAGGTCAGGCATCCAGGGAGCAGCATTCAAAGATGGAAAATGCGGGTGTTAATTTTGTTGTCTCTGGCAGAGAACAGGCTCAAATTCATAACACTGATGGACCAAAAAATGGAAACACTAACTCCTTGAACTTAAGTTCACCAAACCCCATGGAAAATAAGGGAATGCCCTTTGGATTGGGCTTGGGGAACACCTCCAGGAGCACTGACACCCCTTCACAAAGCACTGGAGATCGAAAGACTGGGAGTGTTGGATCTTGGGGTGCAGCTAGGGGGCCTTCTGGAACTGACACAGTCTCTGGACAAAGCAATTCTGGAAACAATGGGAACAATGGAAAAGACAGAGAGGACTCCTGGAAAGGAGCTCCTGTTCCAAAATCAACTGGGTCAAAAAGTGACTCTTGGGACAACAATAACCGGTCTACGGGTGGGTCCTGGAACTTTGGCCCTCAGGACTCTAATGACAACAAATGGGGTGAAGGGAACAAAATAACATCTGGGGTCTCTCAGGGAGAATGGAAACAGCCGACTGGGTCTGATGAGTTGAAAATTGGAGAATGGAGTGGTCCAAACCAACCAAATTCTAGCACTGGAGCATGGGACAATCAAAAGGGCCACTCTCTCCCTGAAAACCAAGGCAATGCCCAGGCTCCCTGTTGGGGAAGATCTTCCAGCTCCACAGGAAGTGAAGTTGGAGGTCAAAGCACTGGAAGCAACCACAAAGGAGGAAGTAGTGACAGTCATAATTCTGGCCGTCGGTCATACCGGCCCACACATCCTGATTGTCAGGCTGTCTTGCAGACTCTTTTGAGCCGAACTGATTTGGACCCCCGGGTGCTCTCAAACACTGGCTGGGGCCAAACTCAAATTAAGCAGGACACAGTGTGGGATATTGAAGAGGTGCCAAGGCCTGAGGGAAAATCTGACAAAGGAACAGAGGGGTGGGAGAGCGCTGCCACACAGACCAAGAACTCAGGGGGCTGGGGAGATGCACCCAGCCAAAGCAATCAAATGAAGTCTGGATGGGGGGAGCTCTCAACCTCTACAGAGTGGAAGGACCCCAAGAACACAGGAGGCTGGAACGACTATAAGAACAACTCTTCCAACTGGGGAGGAGGACGACCAGATGAAAAGACACCATCATCTTGGAATGAGAATTCCAGCAAAGATCAGGGGTGGGGAGGTGGACGCCAGCCGAACCAAGGATGGACTTCTGGGAAGAATGGTTGGGGAGAGGAAGTTGATCAAGCAAAAAATAACAATTGGGAAAGTTCTACAAGTAAGCCTGTGTCTGGGTGGGGTGAAGGAGGGCAGAATGAAATTGGAACTTGGGGGAATGGTGGGAATGCAAACCTATCTTCAAAAGGTGGGTGGGAAGATTGCAAAAGATCCCCTGCATGGAATGAGACAGGCAGACAGCCCAATTCCTGGAATAAACAACACCAACAGCAGCCACAGCCGCAACAGCCACCACCACAGCCAGAAGCTTCTAGTTCATGGGGAGGCCCACCCCCACCACCTCCAGGCAGTGTTCGACCTTCCACCTCCAACTGGAGCAGTGGGCCCCAGCCTGCAACCCCTAAGGATGAGGAACCCAGTGGTTGGGAAGAGCCATCCCCACAGTCAATTAGTCGGAAAATGGATATCGATGATGGCACTTCAGCTTGGGGAGACCCTAATAGTTATAACTATAAGAACGTGAACCTGTGGGATAAGAATTCCCAAGGGGGCCCAGCACCTCGAGAACCAAACCTGCCCACCCCAATGACCGGAAAGTCAGCATCAGGTAAGCATCACTCTTAAAAGTTTTGATGAAGAAATCCTAGTCCAAGTCATTTTTGTTAGGTGCATTTAGCTTACTCTGAGGATCTTTGCTACATACAGTTGCAGCTCTGTTGCTCAGAGAGCTTCTCTTCATATTAGGTGCCAGTCACTCTAGTACATCACAGTGGTCTTTCTTTGTTTTTAACATTTTATTATTTTTATGTGTATGAGTGTATTGCTTGCATGTATGTAAGTGCACCTGTGTTATACAGTGCCTACGGAGATCAGAGGATGTATAGATCCCCTGGAACTGGAGTTAAGATGGTTGTTAGCTGCCATGTGAGTACTGGGAATCAAACCCCGGTCCTCTGCAAGAGCAGCCAGTGCTCTAAACCGCTGAGCCATCTCCCCAGCCCCATACAGTGGTCTTGTTGACACAAGGAAAAGATGGCTATACTGTTAGTCCCCAGAATTATTTTTCTGTATTTGTATTGGTTTGCATAATGTGAAAAACTTACTTCTTGTCAGGTAAACTCTGCTCTAGATTTGAAAATAAAGAACTACAGCCATAGCAGAAGGAGGTCTGCTTTCCTTTCTAGTTCTGCCCAGGGACCTGCCCTCTGTGTTTCTCTTTTCCCAGCAAAGGGAAATAACCTGTGGTGTTCTTCAAGAGGCTATCATGATTACATAGCAAAACTGGTATCTGGACAGTTTCGGTTTCCAGATTTATTTCTTTTTAATGGTGCTGGGGAATCAAATCCAGGAATGTGCATACTAGCAAGTACTCTACAACTAAGCTACATCTATCCAGTTCCTTCCAAGTGGCTTTTTTTTTTTTTTTTTTTTTTTAAAGATAGGGTCCCACTATGTAGCCCTGGCTGCCCTGGAACTCACTGTGTGGTTTTCTAATATTCAAAGTAAACCTAATTTGCAAGTGAACGCAATTAGGAGCCCTTACAAAGTAGGTTTTTTTGGTCTTTTTGAGACAGTCTCCCTGTAGCCCCAGCTGACCTGAAACTCACTAAGTAGACCAGGCTGGTCTTGAACTCACAAAGATCTGCCTGCCTCTGCCTCCCAGGTGCTAGAATTAAAGGCATGCACCACCACGCCTGGCTAAAATAATTATTTTTAACAAGTTCCTTTTTTTTTTTTGGCGGCAGAGGGGCATGGGTCTTTTTCAGACAGGCTCTCCCTGTAGCCCCAGCTGTCCTGGAACTCACTATGTAGACCAGATTGGCCTTGAATTCACAGAGCTCCGCCTGCTTCTGCCTCCCAAGTGCTGGGATTAAAGGCATGCACTACACACCTGGCACAAATTCCTTTTTTTTGAGAATTAAAGAGTGAGGACAGAAAAGAAGATTGCTCTTCAACTCCTTATCTAGAATAAAGCCTGCTAACATCATTAACTTCATGTTCACATAGTAAAATCTTTAAACTCTACAGAAAAGCAAAAGATAATAAATGAAAGACTCTACCCCCTTGGGTATCGCCGAGGGATAAGCTCTTATAAGTTTGAGTTGTTTTCATAAATCTTGCTCCTATGTATAGCAAAGTATAGCTAACCTTTTTTACAGAGAAGAGATTATACTTTTTGTTTTGGTCTTTTTGAGACAGAGTCTCCCTGTAGCTAGCCTAGAACTCACAGAGATCTACCTGCCTCTGCCTCCCCAAGTGCTGGGATTGAAAGCGTGTGCCACCATGCCTGGCTGAGATTATACTTTCTGTAGTGTTCTTTATCTTGCTTTTTTCACCAACTTTTTTGGAAAGAGGAGGGACAGGGACAATTACTGAGATGGGACCCAGGGCCTTTGTCTATAGGCAAGCAATATGCCTGTAGCTTCATCCTATTCTGTCACATACTTTTAAGCTTTCTGTAATGTATGGTTCTGTCTTTTAATCGCTTCATGTATAGTATTCATTTCATGGACTCACTGTTTATCTAACCTGTCTGCCCTGATAGATATATAAGTTGTGAAGGACCTACACTTAGTGTAACATATCTCCTTCTGATATTTAAATTGCTTCCAATATTTTTCCTCAGTGATCAGATGAACATGATTATGCATATGATTTCATCCATTAACACATATATTTAGGGTATAATTTCCTGGCATGGAGTTACTGGGTCAGAAGTGATATGCATTGGCCCTTTTAATAGTGACATTTCCAGATGTCCTCCATGAAGGTAGAACCTGTTTCTGCTGAGAGAGTATGATTGTGCCTGCCCCTTCACTTCTATGGGATGCTAGGTGATCAAGGGGTCATTAGAGACGCATTTCTCTTTTACAGTCTGGAGCAAAAGCACACCACCTGCTCCAGATAATGGAACTTCAGCTTGGGGCGAACCGAATGAAAGCAGTCCTGGGTGGGGTGAAATGGATGATGCCGGAGCATCGACCACAGGCTGGGGGAACACACCCACCAATGCTCCCAATGCCATGAAACCCAGTAAGTAGACTGTGATTTTAATCTTCAGTGATTCTTTGTTAATGAGGGAATCAGGCATTTTGATGAGGGCTGTTTAGTATTTAAACTCTAGCACTTGGGAGGCAGAGGTAGGTGGGTCTCTGTGAGTTCAAGACCAGCCTGGTCTACATAGTGAGTTCCAGGCTAGTTTGAACTGATACCCTGTCTCAAAAAGACCAAAAAAAAAAAAAAAGCATTAAAAAAACCAGCAGCTGGAGAGATGAATCAACAGTTAAGAGCACTGGCTGCTTTTGCAGAGGACCTGGGTTCAATTCCCAGCCACCTACATGGCAACTAACAACTGTCCATAACTCCAGTTCCAGGAGAATGCAGTGCCATCTTCTGTAGTCCATGGACATTGCACAACAAGGGCACACCTACCTACATGCAGGCAGTAAACTCATACACTAAATAAAGGTTTACAAACAAACATACAAGGGCTGGTGAAATTCTGGTAAAGAAACTTGTCTCCAAGCCTGATTATCTAGTTTGATCCCTGGAATCCATATGATGGAAGAAGAAAGCCAACTCTTGAAAGTTGTTCTCTGACAGCTTGTACATACACACTCAATTGCACACATGTACACAAATACATGTAAAGGGGGGGGGAACCTGTTTAAAACAAACAACTGCCTTGTGTGGTGGTGCATGCCTTTTAATCCCAGCACTGGGGAGGCAGAGGCAGGCAGATCTCTTGGAGATCAAGGCCAGCTTAGTCTACAGCTTCAGGACAGCTAGGGCTACAGGGAGACCCTGTATAAAAAAAATAACACACACACACACACACACACACACACACACACACACACAGCCAGGCATGGTGGCCGTTAATCTCAGTAGTTGGGAGGCAGAGGCAGGCTGATCTCTGTGAGTTTGAGGCCAGCCTGGTCTACCTAGTGAGTTCCAGGACAGCTGAGACTCCGGGGAAACCCTGTCTCAAATAAACAAACAAACAAAATTTTAAAATAAAAGACCCCCCCCCCCAAAAAAAAACAACAACAACTTAGATTTAGTATCTGGGCAGGACTATAATTTGGATGGAATACACTTTTATCAGTAGCTTAAATATGTTTACCATATCTATTTTGTATTTCTATTCTTTTGTTCATGTAATTAAGATACAATTTCTCAGTCACCTATCCATGTAAGAGCATTTTAAATCTGGCAAATATTTCTTCAACTCAATTTTTTTTTTTTTTTAATTTTATGTGTATGTGTCTATTGCCTGCATCTAGGTAAGTGCACCCATGTCATGCAATGCCCAAGGAGGTCAGAAGAGACTGTTGGATTCCCTGGGACTGGAGTTACGGACAGTTGTTAGCTGCCATGTGGGTGCTTGGATTTGAACCTGGGTCTTCTGCAAGAACAACCAGTGTTCTTAACTGCTGAGCCATCTCTCCAGCCCCTCAACTCAACTTTTTTTTTTTTTTTTTTTGTCTTTTTGAAGCAGGGTCTCCCTGTAGTCCCAGCTGTCCTGGAACTCACTATGTAGACCAGGCTGGCCTTGAACTCACAGAGATCCGCCTGCTTCTGCCTCCCAAGTGCTGGGACTACAGGCATGCACCACCACGCCCGGTGTCAACTCAGTCTTTTAAAAAATTTTTTGTCTTGTTTTATTTACTTTTGGCAGGGGGGTCTTTTTAATTTACTTTTACGTTTATGTGTATGAGTGTATTGCTTGCAGGTAAGTGCACCCATGTTATACAGTGTCTGTTCAGGCCAGAAAATGGTGTCAGATCCCCTGGAACTAAAGTTACTGATGGTGGTTAGCTGCCATGTGGGTACTGGGATTTAAGCCCAGGTCTCCTTCAAGAGCAGCCAGTGCTCTTAACTGCTGAGCTATCTCTCCATCCCCCATCTCAATTTTTTTAAGGAATTCTAAGCTATACTTGATGGACTAGCAATATGTAGTGACTATAATCTTCAAAACTTGTAGACCCCTGGCTTACAATGTCTCATTAAATTGAAAATTAGTATCAGGTACACTTTTCTTGATGTAACTTTCTTAAAAATATTGCAACATCTCTTTACTATCAAATGGCAGGTTTAAGGGGGGTTATCTTTTGGTTAAATAATGAAATTTTATGGAATGCTCAAAATGTGAATAACAAAACAGATTAAAAGGATCCTGTGATACTTTGAACTCTTATGCCAGGAATATATTACTAGCTTTAATAATAGAAATTCACATCATGCCTTCATGACTGCTTCATTTTTAAAATGATGATTCTTGCCTAATGGTTGTACATGCCTTTAATCTCTGCACTCAGGAAGCAGAGATAGAGGCAGATAGATCTCTGTGAGATCAAGGCCAGCCTGGGCTACATAGTGAGTTCCAGGCCAGCTGGGACTATAGAGAGACCCTGTCTCAAAATAATTTTTTTTTAGATCAAGATTCTCCTCCACTTGCCAAGAAGTCACAAGTTTTCTGAAGACATTGTGATGTTGATTGTGTCATTATGGGCAATAGCAGACCCATTAGTAGACCCAAGGTAGATTCAGATTGCTCCCCAGACCCAGCAGAAACTGCTCAGCAGGACTGTGAGATTTGTATGGGTCTTCCCCTACTTCAGTTCTGTATCACAGAGCTATTTTTCCCCCCACCTTCCACCCCACATTCTATCACTATATTCTGTTCTTCAGCATCATTTATAGTTGTTCTTTCTCTGGATAATTTGAATCTGCAAAGAAGAAGGATTAAATCATCCAGCAGATACTGGCAATATGTAATCTTCTATAGTCAAAAATGCCTCAAATTTGATGCTCTGCATCCTGTGATTAAAAAATAGAGCCCTGGGAGCTGGAGAGATGGCTCAATGGTTAAGAGCACTGACTGCTCTTTCAGAGAACCCGGTTTTGATTCCCAACACCTACATGGCACCTAACAATTGTCTGTTACTCCTGTTCCAAGGGATCCAACACCTTCTTCTGACCACCACGGGCTTTCTGCCACATGGGATCAGTTACACAAATGTGGGTAATACACTCATACACATAAAAAATACAGTAAAGAAAATATATTTTTAAAATTGGGCTCTTCTCTAAAAGAATATCATTCACTTCACTTCGTTTTAAAAAAGAGATTGGGTGTGTTTCATATGTATTTGGTTTTTAATTCCTATTGATTATTAGTGGGTAGTGTGAAGGCTCTGTTGGTTTGTTGTCTAAGATATGAATTACACATTCTCCATGCTGTGTAGATGGAGTAGACAGAACTACAAAGATACTAAAATGTTGTATCTGCACTCGATTATTTCTCTGGTTTTTATTACATGTAGTTATTGCAAAGAGTTGATTCACTCTTTCCTTAAAGATTCCAAATCTATGCAAGATGGCTGGGGGGAGAGTGACGGGCCAGTCACTGGAACTCGACATCCCAGCTGGGAAGAGGAGGAGGATGGAGGAGTCTGGAATACCGCCGGCTCTCAGGGAAGCACGTCCTCCCACAATTCTGCAAGCTGGGGACAAGGAGGAAAAAAACAAATGAAGGTAGCTTGCTTCAGAAATGTTTTAGCTTGCTTACTCATTCCTAGAGGGCAGAGTTGAGAATTTGTTAACGGAAAGAATGAGACAGCTGGAGGTTCGAAGATCTAAGAAGGGGAAAGTATTCCTTTATAAATAATGACTGCTTCCCTTTTACTCCTGTCTTCCTACCCCATGACCTTGATATCTTGAACTACAGAAGTGGCACTGCGAGTAAAATAAAATTTTTAGCAGAAGGAGGTCACTGAAGTTTGGTTTTCTTGTTGTAATTCATTGGAAGTTCCCGAGGCTTATTACTTTTAAAAATGCCTTAATCAGCCTGGCATGATGCTACAGGTTTTTAAACCTAGCACTTGGGAGGCAGAGACAGGCAGGTCTCTGTGAGATTGAGGTTATGTGGACTAGCAATATGTTTTTAATCAATTAAACACTTGGGAGGTCTCTGAGATTGGGGTTAGCCTGGTCTACAAAGGAAGCTCCAGGCCAGCTAGAGCTATAGAGAGACCCTGTCTGAAAAAGCAAAAACAAAACCACCCAACAGATATGCCTTAAGCTTCTGTATTCTAAAGTCAAAGAAGTCCTTATAGTAAATTGCCATGAAAATGTAGAAGAGAAACCAAAGGAAGATAGTCCTCACTTTTCCAGTGGTGATCAGCTTGTCTTGATTTTACCTGATTCAGTAGTCCCAGAGCCCTTCTCCCAACAAAATGAAGTCTGCTTTTTAGCTCTGCTACGGCAACTTAATGATTCCTCACATACTTATCCCAGGTTGTAACCCTCCAAACATCTCACTTTCCTTATAGCAACTAAGTTTCCCCTTGGATTTCTATGATTGTATTTATTTATTTTATAGTAATGGGGATAGAGCCCAGAGCCCAAGAAATGCTAGGCAAGCACTCTATTTTGGCACTATATCCCTAGCCCTAGGGCTTTGTTTTGTTTGTTTTTTATTGGCTGGTGGGGGAATTAATATTTTATTTTAATATTTTTATTTTGTGTGTATTGAGTATGTTGCCTGCATGAATGTAAGTACACCCATATCATGCAGTGCCCACAGAGGTCAGAAGAGGGCACTGGATCATCCCCTGTAACTGGAGTTAGCCACCATGTGGGTGCTGGGACCTGAACCCTGGTCCTTTGCAAGAACAGCCAATGCTCTTAACTCCTGAGCCATCTCTTTAGCCCAGGACTTATGTTTTAATCCGTAGTAATCTTTGCACCTGAATCACCATCTTGACAGAAGCTTTTTTTTCATTCTAGCTCTTCATTATACACACTGGAAATAGGGAATAAGTACCCATGTGCTTAATTTCAACCTGAGAGCCCTGCTGCTTCACAGCTCATATCCTCCCAGGTTTCAAATTCCAGGTGCTGTCTTAAAAGGTCTTCAGAACCAGGCGTGGTGGCACACACCTTTAGTTCCAGCATTCAGGAGGCAGAGGCAGGTGGCTCTCTGTGAGTTCAAGGCCAACCTGATCTACTTAGGGAATTCCAGGCCAGCTGGGACTACAAGGAGACCCTCTCAAAAAAACAACAAAATAAAAAAAGTCTTGAGGTAGCCTTCATCCCTTTGCCTGCAGGATATTGATTTAAATACCCTAACTTCCTTCTGTAACACCAGAGTAATTAGTTTCTGTTAGAAACACTTTGTTAACTGAGTTTCCCTTTTTTTTTTTTTTTTTTTTTTTTTTGAGGAACAGAAAAGCATATTTATTAACATACTCATAGAAGTAGAAAGATAATATATATACATATATGTTAAATTAGAGCTCTCTTTGGACAGGTTTGGACAGTGAAAAAGAAACATATTTATTCCATTACAGGTGGCCAACAAGTAATGAAGTTTCAGTTAAATATAGCTGAAAAAATTAGTTTGTTAATTTTGCCCAATATTGCTAATATGATAATCTGATTAGTTCAAGAATATTTTCTTTCTTTTTTTCTTTTAAAATGTTTTTTTTAATTTTTAATAACTACATGATTAGAAGAAACATTTCATTACAGCTTTAAAATATTCAGTAACACACTCCAGAGCAAGAGTACATCTCTTTCACAAGTGGCTGTAAGTTTCTAGGTTCACAGTTGAATTAATATAGTTATACAGTATGAACTCAGTATAAGCCCCGTAAGTTTCCCTTTTTTAAGGACTTTGATTTCCTATTCTAGTCACAAAAGGAATTACTGAACTCTTTCTTCTTCCTCTTTGTACTCTCATGTTGTAGTCTATTTTTGGCAGTCTTTTGGTCATTTACAAATAAATTAACCATGGGCCCAAATTGAGTCAAAAGTACTAATGAATGCTCCTAGATGGCACCCAGAATTTATTTAATTTGGAGCTGAATGTTTTGATTCTGGTGCCAGTGATTCTGACCTTTAATACTAAGAACCTCTTTTTTAATGTGACAAAATACACATAATGTAAACTATCATTTTAACCATTTTAAAATGTCCCATCAGTGGCATTAAGTATGTTCATACACAGAATTATTTTCATCTTGTAAAACTGAGGATCTGTACCTATTAAATAATAACTTCCTGTCCCCCTCTCTTCCATGAGACTTTTTCATTTTAAATAGCCTATAACTGAATGTTAGGTATCCCATCACTTTCAGGAATAATAATATTGAGCCAGGTGTAGTGGCACACACCTGTAATCACAGCACACACCTCTCATCACATGAGAGATGAAGGTAGGAGGATCTGGAGTTCAAGTTATCCTAGGCTTCATAGTGAAGTTTGAGGCTCTCTTGTGCTATGTGAGACCCTGTCTCAAAATTTGATGGTGATGATAGATATAACAGATAATAGCCATAGAGTTTTTACCTATAGAAAGCACAGCTTTACAAGGGCCAATGATCCCCTCTTCCACCAAATCACTGCCTTGTTCATGGAATCACAGTGGAGCCAATGGTGTGTGCCTTGTTCAGGGGAGAGACTAGGTAGGGTGTCCTCTTAAGACTCATAGACCCACTCTGCCTTACTGTGTCCAGAAGCTCAGGAATAGTGTCTTCCATTGGTGTCCTTTATGCTGTGGAACAAACTGATGAAGTGCTCCCTGGATGTGTTGTCGCCACACAGATAATGGTGTCCAGTTGAAACATGCTTCTCTCCAAATAACATGCACTAACAACAACTCTTTTCTCCTAATACCAGCAGCTTGGGTCTTAGGAGAACGCCCTGCTAGACATGGAAGTGTTAGCATATCAAGTAAATACTTTACACATCTGATACTGACTTCTTTTTGTGTAAAAAGTAAAAACTTTTCCAGTTATTTCCAGTTCACTATGATGAGTAGAGGCAAAGACATGACTGAACCAAGGGCTTATTAATCATTTAATAAGAAGCAATAAAATCAGAATAACAAGAGAAATTAGGTTCAGAAAAATAAACCCTTGGTTTTACATATTCAGTGTAATTTGTAGTCAGGGGCTGAGATAATTCTATGATTCTAAGGTTACATCTATCATTTCTAGTGCTCACTGAAAGGAGGAAACAATGATTCATGGATGAATCCTCTTGCCAAACAGTTTTCAAATATGGGATTGCTGGTAAGTTTTAATTTTTCTCATGTATAACATATCCCAAATCTCAGGCTTAGTACAAATCAAAGGACCACTGCCACACATAGTGCAAAATACAGATTTAAAGACCAGTTGAGCAATGCTCTTAGTCTTTTGAGCTAAACAGTACTGTTTTCTATCTTTATGAAATGATAAATGCACCAACATTAAAGGTGAATCACCTTCATGTCCTTGTAGGGAAGAAAGAGTTAAACATTTATACTGACAATATTGTACCATTATTACATCATACTTTTTAAAATGACAACCGCAAAACTATAAAAACTATACTGGGATTAATTATTTAGGAATTCTTATGGAATCTCTCATTGCCTATCTCCTGGAACACTATGGGGACACCCTGTCCTGGCTGCAAAAGACAAATGACTGCTCTGCTGCACGTTTCAAGATTGGATAACTTGACAGGTCATAAGAAGTTGGCATTATTTGGCTACCCCTCATGGATCTTGATCTTGTGCTGGGACTTGAGGACAGGTTGACGTCTAGGCAGCTGTTGCCTTATCCTTTGTGCAGAGCTGTACTGGAACTGATTTCATGTGGACTTGAACTTTAGGCCTTTAAGCATGAGTGGCCATCAAACTATGATAGTAAAAGTGTTATTGTCTTCATTCCAGTTTAAAGTTCACTTCAAAGCCAGGGGTGGTGGCATATACCTTTAATCCCAGCACTCAGGAGGCAGAGGCAGGCAGATCTCTGTGAGTTCAAGGCCAGCCTGGTCTACATAGCAAGTTCCATGCCAGAGGGGACTACAGGGAGACCCTGTCTCAAAAAGATCCCCCCCCCCCAAAAAAAAAAGGAGTTCACATCAGAGGGTCTTCTGGAGTGCCTGTGGTAAGATGTGGCTTTTTCATGAATAATGACACTTCTCCCCTTATTGAAATACATGTATCCTTAATTGTCTCTCACCTTTGTTTTGTTTTGTTTTTGTTGTTTTGTTTTGTTTTGTTCAGAGTCAAACTGAAGATAATTCAGGCAGCAAAATGGATTTGTCTGTAGGTATGTATCACTCAACCAATTGGAATGGGATATATTCATGGTAATGACAGTCCTGGGATCTCCTGCCCTTTTTGACTTAGGATGATGCAGTTCAATAGACATTTATTGAATACTTTACTGTGTATAAGATTCCATGCAAGACACTTAAGTAGAGGTTGAAAACTCAGATGATTACAAGAGCCAGGAAAGAATGTAAAAGAATATTCTATGCTAGGTAAAAGAGTAGAAAGAAGGGACTACAGAGATGTCTCCGAAACAAAGAACATTTGCTGGTCTTGTAGAACAGGGTTTGGTTCCCAGCACCTACATCAGGAGGCTCATAATATAACTCCAGTTCCAGGGGATCCAGCACCCTCTTCTGGACTCCACAAGCAATGGCATGTACATGGTATACTTACATATACTCAGACACACACATATTCACATAAAATAAAAAGAAATCCCCAGCTGGCCTGAACTCGCTATGTAGACCATGCTGGCCTTGAACTCAAGGAGATCCGCCTGCCTCAGCCTCCCAAGTGCTGGGATTAAAGGCATGCGCCACCATGCTCAGCAAGAAATCTTTTTTAAAAACAAAGTAGGGGACAGAAGTCACTGGTTAACTGTGGAGAGGGCATGGTGCCTAAGGAGCCAGCCTTGCTCTACCTTTGGGCAGTAGTTGCTCTAAAAAGTGAAGGCTTGACTGGGCTGTATCCTCCAGTTATTTCAAGAGGGGCAAGATATTCAAGTCTATATTAACATCCTGATTTTTAGAGTTTAGAAACTAAATTAAGGTTGTTTTAGAATGTCTATGGTACTGCTAGGCTTGGCCCTTTGACCATGTCTGCACCAGGATATCCTTTTCATGGTGACCCTACAGATGCAAGTGTCAACCCTTCCTCTCTGGGATTTTTCTCAGTAATATTGATGCTTACCCTGAGAAACTTAAAAAAGAATCAATCTAAAAAGAAAACAGACCTGTGTAGAAGTAGTAATATATAATGTTTAAGCTACAAGCTTCCTGGGACTCTCTAGAGCTGTGAAAAAGAAAGTGGGAGGAATTATTGCACCTGGAAGAGTAGGTTGAGCGAGTACTATAGACATAATCCACTGTGCTGAGTTCTTAAGCTTAAAATTTTAGGACAACAACTGTGCCTCTTTGATCTTTTTATTTCCCATAACTGTACTCAAAAACTCCATTTATTTGAGCCAGGTGTGGTGGCACAGGTCTTTAATCCCAGCACTTGGGAGGTAGAGACAGGTGGATGTCTTTGCGTTCAAGGCCAGCCTGGGGCTACAGGGAGACCCTGTCTCAAAAAGCCAAAAAAAGAGACTACTTTAATGCAGATGATATTTATGTCACTGCTTTAAAAAAACAAAACAAAAAAACCATTTATCTAGCAGATGATAAAATAGCAAAACAGGCAACTTTTCTCATGGAGAACATTTGAATTTATGAGAGAGATGTATTCATCCAACTCATCAACAGTCATCTGTATTTTCCTAGTCAGGTTTGTAGACTGTCTTTCAATCTTACAGTGGTAGATACCGACAGCATTTTCCGGTTCGGTAGTGTTTTAAATGAACCCACATGTGCTCTAGGAGCAGAACTAGCACTGTGTACCTATGAGAACTATCCTGGTCTCATCCCCGAGAGTAGAGAGAGTTTATAACCTAGCACCCCAGACAACAGGTGGACCAGGTCACTTATGACTCTTGAGGGAGACATTGATTCTTGAAGTTTTCACTCCTTTTATGTTCTTTCAGATAAGAAATTTGATGTGGACAAACGAACAATGAATCTCGGGGATTTTAATGATATCATGAGGAAGGATCGATCTGGGTTCCGTCCACCTAATTCCAAAGACTTGGGAACCACAGACAGTGGGCCTTATTTTGAGAAGGTGAGTTAAATCCTTTGCTTAAAATAAAAGTTGATGAGAATCACTGGAATTCTTATTGTCATTGCTAACTAGTTTTGGAAGAAGCATAGACTTCTTAAACTCCATGAGCAGAACATAAGTATCACTTGCATTAAAGTAGTGACATGAAAATAAACTGATGTGAACAGATGATTGGGCAGGAACTGATGCCATCTGTCTTTAGTGTTTATTGTGACAAAGGCTAAGTTTTGAAATACCAAGTTTAGGGGAAGATAATGAGCACTGAAAATATGGAGAAGAAATTTTAAAGGTAAATTTCTTCTGAATTCTTTTTTCTGCTACTATGCAGCAACAGATTAAATGTCTACTTCTGTACAAATACTTGGGTCTCCTAAGAGCTTGCCTTCTAGTTTTGAAAAAACTCCTTATCTTTCCTGCTTCCAGGTGGTTTATGACTAGTTAAAGGATATATTCTTCAAATTCTCACTACCTAATTGAAGCAAATAATTTCCACTTACTGTTTTTAAGCCTTGGCATTTCTAATGAATGACTCCTTGATTGAGAATACCATTTGGCAGTGCTCCAGAACTTGTAGATCTGGGCCCATAACATTGCTGCCATTCTAGGTGGCAACATACAAGAAAATTGCCTTGGCTTCTGTTTCGGGAACCACACAACCAGAGTAATCCGTATTAATGTTTAAAAATAAAGTGTCAGGCAACCATTCACCAAACTAAGAGGAAGAGAAAACTTATCAAAGAGGATGACAGGTGGTATCTGTGGGGTAAAGTGTGATGATGATTATCAGATCCAAATTCCAGTCTTGATTATTGCTAATACTCTATCACTTTGTTTATTCCTAGTGTCTCTCTCTTTCCCTTCTTGCATTCTGTTGCTTCACTAACCAACACTCATTGTGATTGGCTAACTCCTACTACCTTTCAGCTGACTTTGCCTTTCTCCAATCAAGATGGGTGCCTTGGGGATGAGGCTCCCTGCTCTCCCTTCTCCCCTTCTCCCAGCTACAAGCTGTCTCCCTCTGGTTCCACACTACCCAACGTCAGCCTTGGAGCAATCGGCACAGGGCTCAACCCCCAAAACTTCGCTGCTAGACAAGTAAGGAGGCCTCTCAGATTTGTAATTGCTTGGCTGTGGCCTCGCCTTGGCCCTGGTCTTCAGTTTATTGCATCATTTGTCTGTCTTGGGAAATTTGTTGATTACTGAATGCACAGAATGATACTAAGTATAGGTTTTAGATCTTTTTGCCAGTAGAACCCATCTCTCTTCATGTTTCTCAACACGGGTTTTATTTTAAACCTATTTCTTTTGTCTTTTCATTTTTTTTGTTATAACTGAATTAGGAAAATATTAAGACTATTAAGTACCTTGTATAATCTAATTTAGCAATATATTTGCCATTTCTAACATTGTTAGATTATATAAGTAATATTCTGGGGGTCTCTTCAATTTGCTATACCTGCTAAGCAAAAATTAGCAGCAAAACGAGTAAGATTAAATATTTGTAGGTTGAGCGTGGTGTAGTGGTACACACCTTTAATCCTAGTACTCTGGAGGCAGCAGCAGGTGGATCCTTGGGAGATCAAGGGCATCCTGGTCTACGTAGTAAGTTCCAGGCCAGCTGGGGATACAGGGAAAACCTGTCTCAAAAAAAGGTGTGAGAGCCTCTTAAAATTTAGCACCTTTAGAATTTAAACCTTAGTAATTACTTAGGGAAGGATAAGTTTAATAGATAGCAGAGCTTTGATGAGAGTGACTATTGCTCTTTACAATACCTACTGTGGAAATTGAACAGGCGTGCCAGTTTTATTAGACCTGGGACAACCCATTGCCAGGGTTAGGCCTGGCAGCCCTCCAAACCAGAGCCATGCAATGGCATCAGAACAGGCAAAGCTGGTCAGATAATGATGGGTCCTCATTCACACAGGACACAATTGGGCTCCACAGTATGTTGTAGTTTTCATGGAGATAACCAGGATAACCACTCTAGCAAGTGGTATTTCCCTAGCCATAGTTCTGTGACTCATTTGCCACTATGTCCCCTCTTCAGGGTAACCCCAAGAACATTGATAATAAATATACAGTGTGTGATATCAGTTTAATCTATTCTGTTTCATGTGATGATGTTCACATGTACATTAAAAGCTGCGGTAAAGCAGGACCTCTTACACCATAGTCAACTTGTACATAAGCCTCTCATGTGCACATTTAAAGTAGAGTATGTTGTATTTATGTATTCAAGATAGTTATGTCTGGATTGGGAATCACAGGCAGTTTTTCTGTTTTCTTTCCTTATATTTCAATGTTTTTGTAATGTTTCCTAAATGGCATGGATATGTACTGCGTACATGAACAGGGAAGAACATTTATATTAAATTTTGAGGACCTTTATTTTATTCATTTACTTTTTTCTTTTGGTCATTTTGAGACAGGGTCTCCCTGTAGCCCCAGCCGGCCTGGAACTCACTGTGTAGAACAGGTTGGCCTTGAACTCAGAGATCCCCATGCCTCTGCCTCCCAAGTGCTGGGATTGAAAGCATGTGCCACCACGCCCAGCAATGATCCTTAATTTAAACTCTGATGTATAGAAAATATAAAATAGTCATATCACTCTTGATCAGTGATAACTGTAATATATGAATTTCATATTCCAAGAATTGTTTAAACTCACGCACCCAGCTTAGTGGATTCCAGGAATGCATAATTACCTAATGCTATTAGTAGGTAAACTCAAGTTTAATAGAGCAACCAAACCAGCTTGTCCCTGGACTATGAGAAAAGGTGATTCCTCTTTATTTTTGTGATCTGTAGATTGCTTCAAAGTTCATTGTTATCAGATTAGCACACATACCCTGCCCAAATATGGGTATAATTTTTTTCAAGCTAATGTCATACAGAGCTCATTAAATTTACTTCATAATTAAAAGATATAATTTAAGCCAGGCATAGTAGCACACATGTTTAATCCCAACACTTAAAGAGGCTGAGTGAGACAAGAGGACTAGACGGTGGGAGTTTGAAGCCAACTTAGGCAACAATATGAGATGCTGTTTCAAAATATAATACTAATTTTAAAATCGGTTTATTTTCCAAACCACAGAAACTTTCAGTCACCTTGCTGCTGGTATTTTAAATTTATATACTTTCTAAATTAAACCTTGGAGTTGAGGCATATATCACCAATAATTATGAAGACTCAGATCATCTTAGAAGCTTCACAAACAAGAATAAAGTTTGAACAACAGGCAGATAACCCACCATTAGTGTATCTTTGAATTACCATTTCCTTAATTCCAAAAAAATTTTAAAGGCCACATATGTATGACTGTCCCCACTGAAAAACAACAAATTTATGCCAAGAAAATAAGCAGCTGGTGATGCTCAGGTGCCATGTTAAGATAGAAGGAAGGCATTTTTACAGGCAACTAATGACTTGCTTGTACTGTTACCCACTTCAGAAACATCAAAATGCCAAGGGTGGCTTTAAAGATCCTTCAACTTTGGCAGAAAGGAGGAGTCCTATCTACTGAGAATAGGAAAGTGAAGGAAAGGTTGAAATGCAAAATGTCTGTAAGCTGGGTGTGAGTTTAAACAGCCCTCGGGCTAAGAAAATTCATGGTAGATCTTTAATTTCTTTTATGATACACACAGATTTTAATTGCCATTTCTACTTTATTTTTGTAGTTATTTTTTTTAGTGCTTTTAAGTTCATTAATTTGCCTTTAGCAGTTCCTTGTCTATTTTTTTAATCATTAAAGTCATCACAGTATCACGTTTTTAAATGTATGGTTGATGGGTCATGGATATTTGCAAATAATGTGTTCATCCTATAGTCCAGGGCTTTATTGAGTTCTAGGAATGGAAAGAAGGAATTTAGCTAGTGCTTAATCCTTAAAAAGACAGAAAATAGCCCGGCATGGTGGCACACGCCTTTAATCCCAGACACATACATGTACACAAAAATAAACAAATGTAATAAAAAAGAAATTAAGGAGCCGGGCATGGTGGTGCACGCTTTTAATCCCAGCACTTGGGAGGCAGAGACGGGTGGATCTCTGAGTTTGAGACCAGCCTGGTCTACATAGTGAGTTCCAGGCCAGCTGAGGCTACAGGGAGACCCTGTCTCAAAAAAACCAAAAAAAAAAAAAAAGACAGAAAATAACTATTACACAGTTTAAATGGATGTCATCAAAGAGTCTGTGTTTTGATAACACAGAAGGGAATTAAGTTACATTACATGTAGAAGAAGGCATTGGGGAAGATGTCCTTGATCGGATGATCTTTGATCCAGGCCTTGAAGAGGCCAAGTGAAAAGAACCAGGAGACAGATGTGATGCATGACACCATGCCTCCAACCTCAGTACCCAGGAAGATCAAGAGTTCAAGGCCAACCCTAGCTATATAGGGAGAAATTGTAAGGGGGAGCAGGGATGGACTCAGACAGAGGAAACAGTGGTGTCAGGTAATGAAAGTTTCTTTGCTGAAGAACTTGGGTAGAAACAATGAGAAAGGCAGGCCACAGTGGAGCCTAGCTTTCTTTTGGTGTCATTGGAAGAGCAGAGATGAGGGCTCGGTGAGGTGGTTCTTCAAGAATCATGGAGTTTAGCTTATCTTTAACTAGGCTTATATTTTTACTTTTGAATGGGAAATTACAGGTGAGTAATGTTTGTTTTCATATCCCTGGAATTATTTGTAACAGTTCCTTTTCTTATCTCAATGTGAGATTGATTAGTATTTTCTCATATAGTAAAGAAAAAGCCAAACAGATCCAGGACAGGGAAGGGTGTTCAGAGCTGAAGTAAGGTCCTCATGGATATATGCGATTGATTAAGATGGGTCTCAGATTGTAAAATTTGAGAATTAAATTTGATAAACCCCGCCTTTTAAAAAAGAGTTCTTAAGCCAGATGTGGTAGCACACACCTGTTACCTCAAAACTTTGGAGGTTAACCATAGGTTTGAGGCCAGACTGGCTACAGAGTGAGACCTTGTCTTAAAAGAGACAGAGAGAGCCTTTAATCCCAGCACTCGGGAGGCAGAGGCAGGTGGATCTCTGTGAGTTCAAAGCCAGCCTGTTCTCCATAGTGAATCTAGGACAGCTGGGCCTACAGTGAGACCCTGCCTCAAAAAGACCAAAAAGAGAAAGCAAAATGAATGCTCTCATTCCATGGAATGTAGGTCTTGATTCTTCTTAGGGATAGAAACCAGAACTGCTGCTCCTTGTGTTTTGTTGCATTAACAACAAAAAAAGCCTTACTGGTACTGTTACATCTGCAGGGCAGCAATCACGGTTTGTTTGGAAACAGCACAGCACAATCGAGAGGCCTGCACACTCCAGTGCAGCCGCTGAGTTCTTCTCCTGGTCTCCGGGCACAAGTGCCTCCCCAGTTTATCTCCCCCCAGGTAAGAAATGTTATACTTCTATAGTTCAAAATCAGGTAGTGTCATGCATACAGAGTAGATGCTTGCGTGGAAGTATTACAATGGCATTCCTTTTAGATATCCTAATTTTTAACACTATGTTGATTTTTTTTTTTATTGCTCTTAATTAAAACCAGTTTATATGATGCTGGAGAAGTACTGTTCTTGCCCACAACCCAGGTTCAATTCCCAGCACCCACATGGTAGCTAACACCCATCTGTTACTCCAGTTCCAGGGGATCTGATGCCTTCTTCTGACCTCTGGACACCGGGCACATACATAGGTGGTGCACTTACATACATGACACTCATAAACAAAATAAAAATAATTTTTAAAATCTTTAAAAAAAATAAGTTTGGCCAAGCTTGGTGCACACGCCTTTAATCCTAGCACTTAGGAGGCAGAGGCAAGCGGATCTCGGTGAGTTCAAGGCCAGCCTGGTCTACATAGTGAGTTCCAGGCCAACTGGGGCTACAGGGAGACCCTGTCTCAAAAAGACCAAAAATAAAAAAAAAATAATAAGTTTGACAGCATTCAGAAGCTGATTACCCTGGTGGATTCACCTGCAGATAAACAGAATCTCCAGTGTCTGGGTTTTTCTGAATAACTCTGAGGAGCCATATACTAAAATATTGACTTGTTGCTCTAGACAGTCCTAGAACTGATGAAGAGACATTGCCTCCGGAGTAGCTTTGTCTAGGACGGAGCCCTTTAGATACATGGAGCCCTCTAGATCAAATTTTCATAGATGTGTAATTTGATTGGTGTGGTAAAGATAGAGGTGAGAGATTTGTGCCAGTCTGACATAGACTCTTCATAAGCAGCAAATAGTATGATAAATGTCATATAGCTGTTCAGCAGAGTTTGGGGACTGGGTAATCCAACTAAATGTCACAGTGACATTTGAACTGGATCTTGAAGAATGAGTTCAAGTTCCTGGGCACAGCCATATTAAAGAGGCCTTCCAGGGGCTGGAGAGATGGCTCAGTGGTTAAGAGCACTGACTGCTCTTGCAGAGGACTCAGGTTCAATTCCCAGCATCCACATGTTGGCTACGAACCATCCTTAACTCCACTTCCAGGGGAATCTGAAACCCTTTTCTGACCTTCATGGCATTGTATGACACAGGGGCACTCACTTACATGCAGGCAATACACTCATGCACATAAAATAAAAATAATTAAAAGTAAAATATTAAAGAAGAGCCAAAAAAAAATTTTTTGGAGGAAAAAATAAAAAGCCTTCCAAGCCCCAGGAGTTCCATGTGCCAGGGCAATAATAGGTAGAACATGGCATGTTAAAGAAAGTCAGTTTGTTTGAACGATTAGTGTGAGCTGGTTGAAAGCATCTGAATAGAAATACATGCATTCTAGAGTGGAATAGGAAGAAACTGTACAGGGAGTTAGGGACAAAATGTGGCAAAACTGTTTCCTTTGCTTAGGAATTTGGGTCTTATCCTGTAAGCCAGCCCTTGTCAGCCTGTTTCAAACCATGATTTAGACTGCTACTCAAAGGTTTCTGCGACTCTATTGAGACAGAATTCTTGGGATTCAGGGCGTGCTCACCACTGGGAGGTTTTTTTTGGTACACCCTAAATTTTGACTACTGCTATCAATAATGAAGTGTTTAGCAAGGTTTTTCTGCCAAGTAATAATATGGGAAGGTGTATGACATGAAAGATAACACTGGGAGTAAGATAAGGACATGTTTGGGCCGTAGAATTACCAGAACAGGGCAAGGCTGGCACAGGAGCAGAAGTAAAGCAGTGACAGTGGAGTTCAGACCCTTGTGGGAAGGTCACCTTTCATCTTTGTGTCACTGGATACCATGGTCCTATTTCCGGTCTCTTAATGTGCCAGAAGTACTTTCTGTGGCTAATCCGTTCCTCCTTCTAAAACATTACATCATTTGACTTTCAAGAGCCTTATTGGTTCTCTGTCTGCCTGTCTTTTACCACCTCCTCTTTCCCAACATTTATCATCAGAATGTGCTCAGTTCTCAAACTTCTCAAGATATACAGCCACAACTAGGTGATCTCACTAAGTCTCACTACTGAATGCTACCTTCTTGATTCACCAGGACAGAGCCACCCTAATCCCTGCCCTCAGGTGGAAAGCAGACATCAAGTTCATGCCAGAAATTTCTCCTTCGGTGGTGACCTCATCGCCTTCTCACCGCTAAGGCTTCTCAGTAGACAACAGCCACATTATTAATGCTGTGATATATTCTTAAACTGTTAGAAAATTGGAGAATATGCACTTGTATTCACTTCTTTTCAGTCCATATACATTGTATTGCATAATGTTTTAATATTCAGTGTTACATTAAAACATATTTTAGGTGTTAAAAAAATGATTTTAAATACTTAAGTTCCAAAATTTTGTCTGTAGTTCACATTTTTTTAGCTCCACAAACAGCTAGATATGTCCAGGAAAAAAAAACCCCTCTCTTTAGCTAGATGGCCTCTCATTCTATAGTTGTTCATACCAAAGACCCAGGAGCTAATCCTGAAACACTCACCCCTGATAGTCCACATTCAGTTGACCAATAAATTTTCCCTTCAAAACTTGATCCTGAGAACTGGAGTTATGGCTCAGTGGTTAATAGCACTGGTTGCTCTTTCAGAGGACCTGAGTTTGGTTCAAAGAGCCCACAAGGCTGCTAACAACCACCCATAACTCCAGTTCCAGAGGATTCAACGTCCTCTGTGGGCACTGCACACATACGGTACATACATCTTACATACATCTAGGCAAAGCACTTATGTACATAAAGTTAAAATAAATTTTAAAAAACTACATACACAGGGCTGGAGAGATGGCTTAGCGGTTAAGAGCACTAACTGCTCTTACAGAGGAACTGGGTTCAGTTCCCAGCACCTACATAGTAGCAAACAACCATCTGTAACTGTAACTGCAGTTCCAAGGGAATCTGACGCCTTCTGACCTCCAAAGGCATTGCATGACACAGGTGCACTTACATACATGCAGGCAATACACTCATACACATAAAATAAAAATAAATATTAAAAAAAAAAAAATACACTTGATCCAGGACTGGAGAGATGGCTCAACAGTTAGGAGCACTTGTTGCATACCCATGAAGACCAGAGCTCAGATGCTAGCACCCACATGGCAAGCTGGATATCCTGCAGACTCCAGCCTGCAACTCCAGCTCCAAGGGGTCTAATGCCCTCTTGAGGCCTGTACATGAGCACAGTCTCTCAGTCTCCCCCCGCCCCCACCTTGAGGCCTTTACATGAGCACAATCTCAGTCTCTCTCTCTCTCTCTCTCTCTCTCTCTCACACACACACACACATATGTATATATACAAATAAATCTTGATCCAGATCCAGGCTCTGACCATTTATCACCTCCACTAATGCAGTCCCTGGCCAGGTCATCACTATAGATAGTGACTGTAGGGCCCTCCTGTCCGTGTCTTCCCCTCCGCATCCTGGCCTCATTCAGTTCTTGATGTCTACATCTGAGTCACATTGGTCCTCTGTAGCCACACTGTTCACTCTGAAAGCTGTTAGCCAGGTAGTCACTTAAAGTGCGACTGTTACTTCTGTTACTTCATTTTAATTAAATTTAAGAGCTACACCTAGTTAGTATCTGTACATCATGCCATTCCTTGCTGCAAGTCCTCTCCTGGCTTGCTCTCTTGCTCTCTCACCACCATCTATAAGGGTTTTGGTGACCTCCGTCTATCTGTACCTACTGCTCTCTATATAGGCCTCTCCACTCAGCTGGCTCCAAAACACCAGTCGTACTCCTAGGACACACTTATCTCAGATTGACAGTCAGCTCCATCTTTACTTCTTGGATCTCTACTTAATACCACCTTCTCGGAGAAGTTTTCACAGGCCAACCTCTGTGCCATACAGTACCTCTCCACACCTTGCTCCTTTACTCCAGAGTTTTCCTCTGTTCCTTATCTTTCCCCAACTCTGCCACAGGAATATCAGCTTCATAGTGGCAGGGACAGGACTGCTTTGTTCACAGCTACAGCCTGAAATTTCCAGCTGTACACTGCAAGTATTTTGGTGTCAATTCCCCACTCATAGTTGAGTTGCCCTTTGTGTGCTGCTTATGGCAAAAATCCCTGTTTTACATGTATTTTGAACTCAGTAAACAAGTCAAATCATGGGATAATACATACCAGAGTATTTCCAAAAGTGAGCCAGTCCTGGTAGCATACATCCCAGCACTTTGGAGATAGAAGCAAGAAGATCAAGAGTTTTAAGCCTTAGCTGCATAGTGAGTTTAAGGCCAACTAGGACTTGATAAAAGAATATTTTCAAGATGGAATTGTTAGAACAGCAGACGACAGCTTTAAAACCTGGTACTGCAGACCTCTCCTCTGTGACCAAAGTACTTGGGAATAGAAAGTACTAATGCTCACATAAAATTTCAGACTTGCTAGGCAGGCCAGGCATGGTGGCGCACTCAGGAGCCAGAGGCAGGCAGATCTTGAGGCTAACCTGGTCTACATAGCGAGTTCCAGGCCAGCTAGGGCTACAAGGAGACCCTTGTCTCAAAAACATTAAAAAACAACAACAACAAAAAAAAAAACTTGCTAGGCATGGTGGCGCATGCCTTTAATTCCCATCACTTGGGAGGCAGAGAGAGGTGGATCTTTGTGAGATCGTGACCAGCCTGGCCTACCACATAGCAAGTTCTAGGTCACATGACACTACAGTGAGACCCTTTCTCAAAAAAAACAAACAAAAAACAGCAACAAGAGAAACTTGTTTCTTTAGGAAAACATTTAACATTGGTTTAATGCTTTACTGGGAACAGAATGTTAACTAATTCTGTACTTTGGTATTTCTGTACTTTGAAAAACAAGTCACTCTTTAAAAAATAATAATAGTTTAAAAAAAAAAAAACTGAGAACCCCACTAAAAGCTCGGATAGTAGAAGGAAAGAATAAAAAGAAAAGAAAAAAAAAAACCCACATTGTTCTAGAAAGTTTTAGCCCACACATGCTGACAGGGATTGTGTTGCTTCCTGTTGACTCTGCACACATGCAGTAGGCTGTTCCCATACTGCCCTCATTGTGGGTCACTGGAGCCTGTCCTTGTGATTAACATTGTCTCTAGTGTTTTCCCAGTACCCTTAGTCTTCATGTTGATTCCCCCCACCCCCCTTCTGTCCCTCTCTCCTCCTCTCCATTCTGGGAAAACTCAGGGCCTCTAACATGCTGGATAAATACAGTATGACTGAGCTAAACCCTAGCTCATGTTTATCATTCTTACTGTTTCATTAGGTACATTTGCTTAACAGTGTCTTCCCCCTTTATTAGATATTAAATTGTTTCTATATTTTTACTATTATAAGTAATGATGAAGAGAAATCCTTAAACAAAAATCTTTGCCCACAAAAAAAGGCAGAGGCAGAGGCCACAGGGAGATCCTTCTCAAAACAAACAAGCAAAAAGTCTTTGCTCACATTAGTTTCTATGTTTTTTTCATTAATGGACCCAAGACCTGACTATGTAGCACAGCCTGGCCTTGAATTCATGCTCCTCCTGCCTCCATGTCCCCAGTGCTGGGATCACAGGCATGGGCCCACATTATTTCTGAAAACTTACTTGGGTCAAAGTACATGAACATTTTTTTTTTGTATGAGTGTTATGCCCGCATGTGTATGAGTGCACCCATGTCATACAGTGCCCACAGAGGACGGAAGAGGGCGTCAGATCCCCTGGAACTGGAGTTGCAGATGGTTGTTAGCCACCATGTTGGTGCTGGGATTCAAACCTGGGTCTTCTATAAGAAGTACCAGTACTCTTGGATTGGAGAGATGGCTTAGCGGTTAAGAACACTGGTTGTTCTTGCAGAAGACCAGGGTTTGAATCCCAGCACCCACATGACAGCTAACAACTGTCCATAATTCCAGTTCCAGGTATCCGACAACCTCTTCTGTCCTCCACGGGCATTCACGACATGGGTGAACTTACCTAACTCAAGCAATACACATATACAACCATTTGCCAGGAGCAGGTCTTTGGAGGAAGACACAGTATTTGCAACTTGCAGAACTTGAAAGTTGAGCAAGGGTAGATAGGAAGACCTAAGTGTAACTCTTTTAAGTCTGAAACTGTCAATTTGTAGAGGATGTACAGTGGCCTGGCCAATGTAAATATAAAAATGCCTTGTGTTGGCATGCATGTGCTTTTCTTTAGTTTCTCTATATCTATCTTTAAACATTGTATTGTTACATTTTGCCTATTTTGACCTCGTGTAAATGAAATCATAAAGTAAGTATATAGGAAAATTGTAGCAGGTGTTCCACATGCTTGTCATAAAATTGAGAGGGAGCCAAATACCTACTCATGGTATGTTCATGCTGTGCTCTGAATTTAGTAGTTGAATTCAGTAGTTACAGTGGGAGGTCAAGCAAGTTTTTAAGCTGACTGGTAATACTCAGCACCCTCAGTGTCTCTTATAGGAAACAGCCAACCTTACTGGGAGAACTGAGCTAATGGTATTCTTGATGAGAATGCTTTCCAGAGTGATAGAATTGTTTGGGTAAGTGGACATGTCTGAGATTGTGGAATAAAATGAGTTGATGGCCAAATACAAGAGACTAGAAAGAGTCAAAGAAAAGATCAGCATAAATTCCCGAGGATGTAGCAGAAATGCAGACTCAAATTAATGGGAACCTGAGCATTTGATTTTGACCAGGGCACTAAAGAAAGGTAAGACTAGAATAGTCAATGGAAAAGCTTTTTGAGAAACCCAGTTTGGAAAGAGGTCATTTTTAGAAGATGGAAAGTAAAAGTAAAGCAATGCATTTATATAGAATGGAAGAGGGGCTTAGGGAGGGGTGTTCTGAGGTTAGAACTCCAAATAAAGCTGAAGTTTACACAAATAAAGCTGGGTGTGGTGGTGCACACCTTTAATCCCAGCACTTGGGAGACAGAGGCAGGTGGGTCTTTGTGACTTCTATGCCAGCTTGGTCTACATAGTGAGTTCCAGGCCAGCTGTGGTTACAGGGAGACCCTATCTCAAAAAGATGGAAAAAAAAAAAAAAAGTAAAAAAGTAAGCAGATATTAGAAGAACCTTTAGAGTTTGGTGACTGGGAAAGAATTTTTCCAAACTAATTGTTTAGTAACCACTCATTACAAAGTAGGAGTAGTGTTTTTATTGCTTTTGTCTTAAGTATATACGGGGCTAAAGGTATAGCTCAGAGTTTGCCTAACATCTGCAAGGTCCTGTTGTTTGATCCTTAACATGGTGGTTGGTGAGGGGGCTAGGAGGTCAACCAAAATACTAAACTAAAGGGCTTAGGACAATTAAATTTCACAACATGGAATTTATGAACAGAATTGCGGAGCCCTGTCTGCAATGTCTGAGGAATGTTGGGTGCCTTTAAGGGGAGTTTAGTAATAACATCCCTTCTTTCCTGATGAAATCTGAAGTTTTAAGGCAAAAAAGGAAATCATATCTGGTTGAAAATACCCCTTTACTATCGCTGAAGTGGATACTGAAGCTTCTGAGGTTCACACTTTACTCCTGGAAGCCAAAAGGGGCAGCCCTCTCTACAGGCTTACGGAACCTTAGTTTGAAAGAACCTCTCTCTCCCCTATAATGAAGCAAGGAAGATAAAGTTCAGTAATTTCCAAAAGGAGAAGCAAGGAAAGTGGCTTAATGAGCTTGGGGCCAGTTCTAGGCAAGAGTCTAAATTAGATTTTCAAGAAGATTGTGAGCTCTGTTAACATTGTTTGGCATCATAGTTTGCTACCAGGTTTTAAACATTGGCAGGTAGATACTGGACTAGAAGAATGACATTGCTGCAGTTCCTCCACTTTATCAGGCTGTTTGACATGCTATCTCTTTGTTTGGAGCAAGATGGAAAAATATATAAGCTAAATGTGGGTTAGTAAATAATGGGCTATTCTCAGGCTGATGAGTTTCAAATTTGAAAAACAAGTTTTTTTAGTAGCATTCTACTAGATGATCTTCACAGAGTGAGAATAAGTAGAATAAAAGGATTAGAAAAGAACTTGGTAGCTGACTCTTAAGTTAAAATATAACAAGGGTTCATTACTTTGTGTCATCTACATAAAGATAAATGTAATTAATGAAATCTAGAGCCCCATATGCATGAGTTAAATATCACATTGAGGGGAGGAGCTAGGGTTATAGTTCAGTAATAGTGTTTCCTATCATTTGTGAGGCCCTGGATTTGTTCCCTCTCACTGAAAAAATAAATATGACATGAGGAAGCCAAACAGAAGTATTGTTGGTTTTAATTGATACTTAGATTACTCTTGGAATAGGGAATTAGAATGTGATTACCAGAGAAACTGAGATCTTGGGCATTGTTAGAGAAAGTCTAGCGCTCTCTCTCTCTCTCTCTCTCTCTCTCTCTCTCTCTCTCTCTCTCTCTCTGTGTGTGTGTGTGTGTGTGTGTTTAAGAGAAAGAGAGAGTGAGAAAACACCTCTCATTATATAGCCCTCAGTATGTAGACCAGGCTGACCTGAAACTCACTGAAACCCACCTGCTTCTGCCTCCCTAATGCTGAGATTAAAGCTTGTGCCACCATGCCTGGCCAAGTCTAGCTTGGTGTTAGAGTTAACCTAGAAAATGGCTTTCTGTTCTGGGTTCCACACTGAGAAACAGAGAAAGAAGTTGGTTTGTTAGCCTGAAGGTGAGATGGTAGATAGTGTTTCTCTCTCTCTCTCTCTCTCTTTTTTTTTTTTTTTTTTTTTTTTTTTGGTCTTTTTGAGAAAGGGTCTCCCTCTAGCTCCAGCTGGCCTGGAACTCGCTATGAGAACAGTACACACTTTTAACTACTGAGCCATTTCTCCATCCTACAGTAAGCTCTTGACTGACCCCTCTGTCCATGTACCATATAGGAGGGATGTTAGGAGTGTTCTCTGTGGCCCAGCTGACCAACAAGTAGGTTCTGTGCATAAAAGTACAGGGAAAGCCGGGCATCCCAGGACTCGGGAGGCAGAGAGAGGCGGATCTCAGTTCAAGGCCAGCCTGGTCTACATAGTGAGTTCCAGGACAGCTGGGGCTACAGGGAGACCCTGTCTCAAAAAGACCAAAAAAAAAAAAAAGTACAGGGAAATGGATGTGAGCTCACTGAAAACAGCCAACAGTCCAGAGGGAATCCTTTTTCTGTCACCAGAGCTGTCAGCAGCATGGTCTGAGAAGCAGCAACATGGCTGGTCAGTTCCAGGCTTTTTCCTTGGGCTCACTGGGACTTGGTACTCGGGGTCATAAGTCATGAGATGAAACTCCAGTGTCTCTTCTTTATAAGTTAATATATTCTTTATTTTTAGAACAGAAGTGCTTTCTGGTAAGCATGTATTTATTAGCTCTGTGTAATTTAGCATATTTTGTTGTATGGCATGTTTTCAATAATTTCTCAATTAGACAGAAGCCATATTGTCAATCTCATTTTGGGGCGGGGGGGAAGATGTTTTCCTGATTTAAATTTTCATCATTTTTATTGCAGGAAATTTTTATTGCAGGAAGCCTTAGAAGAAAATTAAAAAGCACTTAGACTCCTAGAGCTCAGAGATAATACATTGTTAACACTTCAGTATAGTTCTCACAAATATTTCTCAAGAAGAAAATGACAGCGCTTGCTTTAGAACCATCAAGAGTCTTTTCACAAGGGTGAGGAGGAAAGTTTTATTTTGATGAATTCTAAGGATTTCCTTCCCACACCTTTGTTTTCCCGCTAGGTTTCTGCCTCAATGCTCAAGCAGTTTCCCAACAGTGGCCTGAATCCAGGTCTTTTCAATGTGGGGCCCCAGTTATCTCCTCAACAAATCGCCATGCTGAGCCAGCTTCCACAGATTCCTCAATTTCAGTTGGTAAGTAGCATGTTTTCCTCTTGTAGCTAAAACAATTACTTGCTTTCCTTTTCCTTTAGTTTTACTTTGCTTCTCTTTGCCATTTTATATTTGAGGGTTATTAGTTCAAACTTTTATGTAGATGATAGATTATGATTAAAAGTTGATCAGCTCAACTGGTGGTAAACTTAAACCAGGAGACTAGGAACTTGGTCATGGATGGTTTTGACTCAGTGACCTGTACTACAGTGCACAAAGTCCCTGTGTCCTCAGGAAGTCCATTTTAGAAAGCTTTGGTGCCCTCCTGCTTGATTTGTAGGCATGTCAGCTTCTCCTGCAGCAGCAGCAGCAGCAGCAGTTGCTACAAAACCAGAGAAAGATTTCTCAAGCAGTGCGCCAGCAGCAAGAACAGCAGGTATATGGGTGGAAGAGTACCTCATCCAGGTACTCTGGGTGAGGAGCACCTTTTGATGTAACAACTAATGGAATTTGGGACACTGGCTTATCATTTGTCCATTTCCCTTGTGCTCCTCCTTGATCCGGATGCTGTATCCTCAGCTGGCCCGAATGGTGAGTGCTCTCCAACAGCAGCAGCAGCAGCAGCAACAGCAACAGCAGCAGCAGCGACAACCTAGCATGAAGCACTCACCATCTCATCCTGTTGGGCCTAAGCCACATTTGGACAACATGGTACCCAACACATTGAATGTGGGTCTCCCAGACCTTCAGACCAAAGGGCCAATCCCTGGATATGGTTCTGGTATGTTATGCATGGTGGAAAGAATTTCATATAAAATCTGTTTTGTCTAAGCTTATAGTAGGGGTTGGATCTGCATTATCCTCCATTATTTGCAGTAGGTAGACTGGGTGACTGAAATTCTTAACACTGTTTTACAGATAAGATTGTGATGTCTGAGGCTCTCAAGTTTCAGTGCATTACCCAGTACACAGGCTCAACCTTTCTGGCCCTAAGCTGAAGTCACAGGAGGTTACAAGCCACCTGAGACTCAAGCTTGGGTCCTATGGAAGAGCTCTTAACCACTAAACCATCTCTCCAGCCCTATATTATCTTTCTTAATAAGCCTCTTCTATTTTTTTCTCATAATTGAGAAGTTGAATGACAAGCCAACTATAGTATGACAAGCCAACACCTGTAATCTCAGCATAGAATGACAAACTAACACCTGTAATCTTAACATGGGAGGTAGAGGTAGAGGCAAGGGGATTAGGAGCTCAAGACTAGCCCAGACTACTTGAGATCCTGTCTCAAAAAAAAGAGCTGATGAAATGGCCCAGTGAGTAAAAGCACTTGCCAAGCCTAACAACCTAAGTTTGATACCCATGTGCCATGTGGCCTACATGGTAGGAGAGGACCCACATCTGCAGAGTATCCTCTGACCCTCTGACCTCCACATGTTCATCATGGCATGCAGGTGCCCAAACCACTGAATGAATGAATGAATGAATGAATGAATGGCACTGCCTAACTAATCCTCACTGATTTCTACCCTCTCTTTGGTCTTTTTGAGATGGGGTCTCCCTGTAACCCCAGCTGTCCTGGAACTCACTAGGTAGACCAGGCTGGCCTTGAACTCACAGAGATCCACCTGCCTCTGCCTCCCCAGTGCTGGGATTAAAAGCATGTGCCACCACACCTGGCAGATTTTTCTTTTTCTTTTTTAACTTTATGTGTATGTGTGTATTGCCTGCATTTAGGTAAATGCACCCGTGTTGTGCAATGCCTGCGGAGGACAGAAGAGGCCATCGGATCCCCTGGGACTAGAGTTACGGACAGTTGTTAGCTACCATGTGGGTGCTAGGATTTGAGCCCAGGTCTTCTATAAGAACAACCAGTGTTTTTAACCACTGAGCCATCTCTCCAGCCCCCAGATTTTTTTTTTTTTAATATATGGTTTCTAATTCTCTGCTTTTAGAAAAATTAAAAGTACATCTAATTAGATTTTCAGGTGATTTTCTGTAAATTGTGTTTCCATATCATGGGCCAGAGGGAAGAACCTAGACCTGAAAAGAGATCAGGAGAATTAATTGATACTCTGACAAGACTCTGTTCCCATCTACTTAGATGATTTTGAAAAAGAATAGTATATACTCTGTCTCAATCTACTGATAAGTTATATATGCCCAGGAAACAAAGTCACTCATTTTATTAGAAAATGTATTTTCACTGGACATGGTAGTTCATGCCTCTAATCCTATCACTAGAGTTTTGAAGCCAGACTGGAAATCTAGTGAGTACCAGGTCAACCAAGGCTATGCAGCAAGACCCTGCCTCAGAACATTGCATACACATACAGGATTTCCAACAAAATATTCTTTCTTGTGCTTCAAATTTATCAGACTTTATATTTTTGTGGTGCACCCAGCAAAGCATAGACTTATGTATAATATAGATTATAAAAATGAAAACAGGGAGCTGCAGAGATGCTCAGTGATTACTAGCACTGGCTGCTCTTGCAGAGGACCCAGGTTCAGTTCCCAACACCCACACAGCAGCTAACACCCATGCCTAACTCCAGTTACAGGAGATCAGATGCCCTCTTCTGACCTCCAAGGGCATTGTACAACATGGTTGCACTTACTTATATGTAGGCAAAACATTCATATACATCAATTTTTTTTTTTTTTTTTTGAGACAGGGTCTCCTTGTAGCCCCAGCTGTCCTGGAACTCACTATGTAGACCAGGCTGGCCTCGAACTCACAAAGATCTGCCTGCCTCTGCCTCCCAAGTGCTGGGATTAAAGGCATGCACCACCATGCCCGGCTTTTTTTTTTTTATTTTAAAGTAGGACACTAAAATGTCTCTGTAGATAGAGGCCTCTGCCCCGAAGTCTGACAGCCAGAGTTTGGTCCCTGGGACCCATGAGGTAGCAAGAGAGAATTGGCTCCAGTGAGTTGTCCTCTGACCACCACGCACACACTAAATTAGTCATTAAAAATTTTTAAATGAAAGCAGAGAGAATCTGTCTATAGCAAGATGATTGTGTCAGATACCTGGTATTCATGTAGACATGGCACAGTTGCAATAGGGTAGGCATTGCTTTTTTCTTTTTGGTGTTGGTGACTGAACCTAAGACTTCACACATGCCAATTAGATACTCTGCCACCTTCTACTCTACAGTAAGCTGAACAGTGAAACTATAGATAAGGGAAATGATGACATGATTAGTTTAAGAAATCAATTTGAGAGGGTGTCTTCAAGGGTGAAAGCCAAATATAGGAATGAATTAGTGCATACAGAGGCAGGGGTAATGATTCTGGCAGGGATGGATAGTGTAAGCAAAAGGTGTATTTGCAAGAATGATAAGCAGTAAACAGCATATTATGGTGAAGTGAGTCTACAGGCAAGGAATGGGCCTTGTCTTTTCTCTGTGTATACCCTGGTTTCTAATATACAGCCTGGCTTAAATTAGGCTGTTGATAACTATTCATTAAACTGAACTCAGTGACTTGTTTGGGACTAAGGCTCTGTATTCAGGGAATTACAAGGAAACCATTTGGTAGACTGAGGAAGTTTGGTTTTGATGAAATGGCAAGGATAATAAAATCAGCATTTTCCTGGGTTAGAAGTATGAGTTCATAAATTGCTCAAGGTCACATGACACGTGAAATACACCTCAGTGTAGCCACTATGGCACATCCCCCCATCCTAGTGCTGTACCAGTTACCATGTGACATCAAGAAACGTCTGGTGCGTGCGTGCGTGCGTTACTGGAGTTAAGCGGGGTCTTGTGCAGGCCAGGCAAGGCTGTGCTCCCAGGCTGCATCCCCAGTCTCCAGCATACATCTTTGCACTCAGTTTCTTCCTATATGAGTTATAGATGAACTTTCCAAGCCAGTTTTTTCTCCTCCTCTCACTAATCTATGATGTCATTGTGGTAACACAATGTGAGGGCACTTGGTCCCCAAATTTCCAATGAAACATATTGCCCTGTCTAATCAGCTGGATCCACTCAACTCTTCCCTCTTCTGAGATTTACAATTCTTCATTTTCTACGTTTTATGTGTCACAGAAAAGCTCTTCAGTAGATGAAGTTAAATAACATTGGTTTCCTGTAAATTTTTAAAACATTTTAGAGTAACTTCAAAGAAAATTAGTGAATGAGGAAGGCCTCCTTGTTGTCTTAATCAATCCTGTGACCTTTGTAATCTTCACCAGAATCCTAGGTGCTTTTCAGACTCTTTCTCAGTGCTGAGAACTCTGCTTTCAGAAGCCTGCAGTTGAAACATCCTTGTCCTCCTTTCCCACTCAGAGGTAGAAGTGTGATTTGCCCAAGGAGCAACAAGTTTAGATCATAAATGCTTCTGTCACAAAATGCCTTCATACCTCCCAATGCCCATGTCTTCCCTTATTTTGTTTCTAATGTATAGGGTAAGGTTTTTTTTTGTTTTTTTTTGTTTTGTTTTGTTTTTTTAAAGTCTTCAGAGCTGGAGAGGTAACTCAGAAGTTAAGAGTTAGCTGCTCTTGCAGAGGACCTGATTTGGATTCCCAACACCAGTATCAGGCAGCTCACAACCACCTATAACTCAGATATGGGGACTCGGTACCCTCTTTTGGCCTCCAAGGGCACCCACACTCAAATACACATACCCACACACAGGTAAATGCATATAATTTAAAATAAAACAAATCTTTAAAAATTTTTTAATTCTTTTCTTTAAAACTCATTTAATTTGAAGTATTTTGCAGGGTGTGGTGGCTTCTCTAATCCCAGCTCTACATAGTGAGACCCTCTCAGATTAAAAAAAAAGAAGAAATAGATTTCTATCTGCTTCCAAGGATTTCTAATCACTGCTCCCACCCTCCAAGCAAAATGTGTGGAGAGCGGGGTGTGGTGGCATTTGCAGGCGGATCTCTGTGAGTTCAAGGCCAGCCTGGTCTACATAGTGAGTTACAGGACAGCTGGGGCTACAGGGAGACCCTATCTCAAAAAGACCAAAAAAAAAAAAATGTGTGGAGAAACAGGGATCTTTGTAGACATTTTGGATGAAGGACAAGAAAGTATCAGATGTCACCTTGATTTATGCATTTATAAAACTAAGCCAGGCCATTAGGATAAGCCCAGAGAAGAACATGACCTGGACCTCTGGGATCTGGGTCTGTAGAACTTGAGGAAGATCCATCCTAAGGCATGGCTTTGCAGTAGAAGAGTAAAGTGGAAACAGCTGGAGTTTGGCCTGACTGTGGCCCCAGTGCCTCTTTGCTGGGGGCAAGGGACTGGCATTTGGCCAGACCCTTGTCACCTGGCTATGGTGAAACATCACCCACCTCCCCACCCCTGATTCCTGTGCCCACGCTGCTCTTACTAGCTCATTCTCATCCTGTGTATATTCCTTCCCATGCCCAATTTGTTTGTTTAAGCCTTTAATTTATCTTTTGGGAGTCAGTTTGAAAACTGTACATTATGACTTGATGGAGAACAGATGACTGGCCCCATGAGACTTCATTAGGAAGTTTCTCAGGTTCTGTGTGGCTTTTAGCTCTCTGGAGGAGGGAGAGCCTAACACTTGGCTTTCCTGGGATTTGTGGCACTCTGAACTGAGAATATCTTTTTCATAAAAATGACTCCAGCCGGGTGTGGTGGCGCACGCCTTTAATCCCAGCACTCAGGAGGCAGAGGCAGGCAGATCTCTGCAAGTTCAAGGCCAGCCTGGTCTACATAGTGAGTTCCAGGCCAGCTAGGGCTCCAGAGAGACCCTGTCTCAAAAGTCAGAAAGTCTCCTGTGACTTGATGTGCTCCTCACTGAAAATACTGTGTCAGAGCAGTCTTTCCAATTCTACCCCAGCCTCCATCTATCCCATTCTTAAACTGCCAATTTTCCTTCTAAAACACAAAACATTTTTTTTTCCTCTCTCTCATTTACTTAAAAAGTTCTCTGAAAAAGACCCAGCCCAATATGTGAAGCTCTTTGTCAGTGTGTTTCATCGCTCCCATTCCCTGTCACTGTCAGCCACCCTGTGTCTCATAGGCAGGCAAACATTGTAGTGCCATTGAGCTTCTTGACATTCCCGGGCTTGCTTGACTGTAATGAGTCAGGCCTTGTACTAACTAGAGTTTCCTGGGCCCTAGATTGTGAGGCCCTCTGCAGCATCCTACCCCAGACACCCTTATTATTGGCCCCATCACTGCTGCTCTTCCATGTTGGTCACATGTGGTCTCCTCCACCTAAGTGGACAGTGGTTGATCTCAGCCAACTATTTGACACAAATGTTTGTTTACTCAGTGAAAAAGTGAGTGTGGGTAGGCACCAAGGTGCACTTAATTAGATGGCAGTGACAACATACCTTAACCAAGAGACAATAGAGTTTTTATCAAGCAGAACCCAAGATCAGAGTTTTGAATCAAGTATCTATTTCTACAGAAACTTTGATTAACCTGTAAGTGACAAAGCCATTCTTGGGTTCTGCCTGGGACTGTTGGTTTCTGATGCAGGAAACACCTAGACATAACCGTGATCTATTTCCAGGCTTCACATCTAGTGGCATGGACTATGGCATGGTTGGTGGCAAAGAAGCTGGCACTGAGTCTCGCTTCAAACAGTGGACCTCCATGATGGAAGGGCTGCCCTCTGTGGCCACACAAGAAGCCACCATGCACAAAAATGGTAAGAGAGCACCCTTGTGTTGCTAGCAGAACCCTCTGATCCCCAAGCAGGCCTTGACCAAGAATCCTGGAATTTTTTTTTTTTTTTTTTTTTTCTGGTAATGTCTTCCTCTATACTTTATGATGGCCTGGACCTCAAAGTCCTGCTTCAGCCTCCTGTGTGCTGGGTTTAAAATGTGCATTACTATTCCTTCTTTTATGATTATTTTGAATCATAAATCCACAAATCTTTTTTACTTTTTGGTAGTGAATCTCTTGATCCCCTCCCCAGTTTTATGATCACCTATCAAAGGAAAAGGAACGCTAGGTTTGCATTTCAGATTACAAGGAATTTAAAGTACTAGTCCTAATTAAAGGTGACAGAATTTCTCATTGGCCATGGAATTGAGAGTAATGACTGAACGGGCATCTATAAGATTACAATCATGGGGCTGGAGAGATGGCTCAGCGGTTAAGAGCACTGACTGCTCTTGCAGAGGACCCGGGTTCGATTCCTAGCACCCACATAGTGGCTACAAACCGTCCTTAACTCCAGTTCCAGGGGACTCGGAAGCCCTCTTCTGACCTTTGCGGCATTGCACAACACGGGTGCACTCACATACATGCAAGGCAATACACTCATACACATAAAATTTTTAAAAATTAAAAAAAAAATGAAAGATTACAATCATATTAAAGTTACTGGAAGAACACAATCCCCTGGAGGGGTTTTTGTTTCTCTTATGGAGGGATGTGTTGTTGTTATTTGTTTTGTTTTGTATTGCTGGCTTCTCTGTTTGGCTGGGTTTTTGAGACAGGGTCTTACTATGTGTATGTAGTCCAGGCTAGCCTCAAATTAAACTCCTAGCTTTGTGGTTTTTTGAGAGACTGAAGATCAATATCTGGTTTTTTAAAACCCCTTCCCTAAGCTGGGTATGGCTGTACAATGCCTGTAATCCCAGCACTTGAAAGATGGAAGAAGGAAGATTACCACAAGTTTGAGATCAGCATGAGCTACATAGTGAACTCAAGGCTAGACCAGGATACATAGCAAAACCCTGTCTCAAAAAGCAAAGGAAGAGGGGCTGGAGAAATGGCTCAGCGGTTAAGAACACTGACTGTTGCAGAAGACCCAGGTTCGAATCCCAGCCCCCACATGTCCGTAACTCCAGTTCCAGGGGATCCGACAGCCTCTTCTGTCTTCCACAGGCATTGCACAACATGGGTGCACTTACTTACATGCAGGCAATATACACATACACATAAAACAAAAATAATAAATAAAATATTTTTTTAAAAAGGAAGAAAGAGGGCTGGAGAGATGGCTCAGCTGTTAAAAGCACTTGCTGCTCTTGCAGAGGACCCAGTTTCATTTCCTTGTACCCACATGGCAGCTAACAAACAACTGTTTGTAATTGTGGTTCCAGGGGATCTGATGCCTTCTTCTGGTTGTGGGTACTGCGTGCACATAGTACACATATGCATGTAGGCAAAATACACATAAAAATATATTTTTTAAAGAAAGAAAGAAAATCTGCCCTTTAAGCTCCAAAAGATGATTAATAAGATCAGAATTACACAAAGTTTGCACTTTTTCCAGGGTTCCTTGTTCTTTGTGAATTGCACTCTCTTGCTGGACAGCATTGGAAGCAACAGAAGCTTTCATTGCGAGTGTGTGTTGGCCCCAACTTTCCATAATTGATTTTACCATTCCACCATTTCCCTAGAAAACAGATAAGAAATTCCAAACCTTCTCTCAGCCTTCAGTGCAATGTTTGTTTCAGTTGTCAACATTTCACTTGGACTCAACTGTCTCCATGAGAACCAATATAAATAGTGTCCAGTTGTCTTTACCTGGGCAAGCAGGTCCAGCCCAGCCAACTCATTCAGTCCATAGCCTTTCAGGTTTCTATCATAAACCCACTTTAATAAGCCCATTATAAAATTTCTTTAAGAAGTAAGCCCATCTAGAGACTGGGGAAAGAGTCACACAGAACTCTCTGACTGCCCTGCTAAACTCAAGAATGATTTACTAAAATTACAAAATCTGCTTATGAACTGAGTAACCTTAGGCCTATGTCATCATAGTGTTGTGCACTTTCATGGCTCCCTTAGGTTAGTAATTTACCTGGTGTGGATAATAAATATAAAATGGTATGTGAGGAAATGTCTCAGAGGTAAAGTATCTTCTCTTCAGAGCATATAGATACTGTTCTCCCATTTACTTAGCAGTCCTCGAGGTAGTTATTTTCATTTTCCACTACACTGAGGCGTGCCTCTGAGTCAGATTTCTGTCATTGGCTCCAGAAAAGCAAATACCCTCTTAGTTGAGAATGGAGATAGTTTTCATAATACTCCTTTAGTCCAAACCAAAGAGATTGTTTTATTCAATATTTATACAAGCATTTTAATACATTATCCTGGAGATCATTTTATCTGTTTGGGACCACCATCCTAAGAATATGCCGAGTGGTAGAATATATGAACTTCATTTGGGAAATAAGGAAAATAGTATCCCATGGGCTCCTAAATTTTTACTTAAAGTAAAACACTTTATTGTTCCTGTTGTTGTTAACTTAAGGAATCTTAAGCTTTCAATTTTTCCTACATGAAAATGCATGAAACAGTACCAACAAAGCCACAGGAATGCCCTTGGGAATAGAGTGACAAAGGACTTGCTGTTCTGTGTGTGAGGCCCAGGGCTCAGAGCTGCAAAGTTCATTGCTAGCCTTGTTCTGGCAAAGACCTTGGGTGGGAATTCCATCTCATTGCCTTGGAATTTAAAGCAATTGCAGATGGCTTTCTCTCTAGTGAAATCTGCACACTGCTGCTTCCAGATAACCCAGGCCCAACCAGCCCTTAAGCCTGTGGGGAGACAGTAGAACATCATTTGAGAGCTGGGTGTGGTAGCACACATCTTTAGTCCCAGCACTCAGGAAGCAGAGGCAGGTGGGTCTCTGTGAGTTCAAGGCCAGCCTGCCTGGTCTACATAGTGAGTTCCAGGACAGCTGAGGCTACAGGGAGACCCTGTCTCAAAAAGACCCCCCCCCCCCAAAAAAAAAGAAGAAGAAGAACACCGCTGTGGGCTTAGGCAGACACTGAGAGGGAAGAGGCGAGCCTTACAGCCATGCTTCTGTTAGTGGTAGGCTAGGTCTCCCATGTAGCCTCCTAATCCAGTGCTCTTATTCTGTGAATTTTAAAACAGTTATTGTTTGCTTGCGTGTGTGGGTTTGTGTGTGTGTGTTGCCTTACAGGTATGTAAGTATCATGCAGTGCCCACGGAGGTCAGAAGAGGGCATCAGATTCTCCTGGAACTAGAGTTAGGGACAGTTGTTAGCCACATGTGGGTGCTAGGACTCGAACCCAGGTCCTCTGCGAGAGCAGTCAGTGCTCTTAACCACTGAGCCATCTCTCCAGCCCCAATATTCTGTGAACTTTAAAATACTGTATTTGTTTGATTTCTTCATTTAAAAAAATGGTAGAAAAGTTTTGTGTACTGGCTCTCTAACTGCCTGATATATATCCTTTCTTAATTACTTCTCTCTTTTCTCAGGCGCTATAGTGGCTCCTGGTAAGACCCGAGGAGGGTCACCATACAACCAGTTTGATATAATCCCAGGTGACACGCTGGGTGGCCATACGGGTCCTGCTGGTGATAGCTGGTTGCCTGCCAAATCTCCACCAACAAATAAAATCGGAAGTAAATCCAGCAATGCCAGTTGGCCTCCAGGTATCATCCAGAAGACACTTTTTCTAGAATAGTCTTTCTGTTAAGTTCAGGTTCTAAACACATTGCTGCAACCCACTTTACTGAAGGAGGCCTACGCTTTTTTCTTTTTTCATTCAGTAATTATTGTCTGATAAAGGCAAGGCATACACCATGAAATGTGTAATGTGGGAAAAGCAAAAATGTTTAAGAGGAGGGATATAGGGATAAAAATAAGTAACCTTATAACTGGGACTTACTGTTTTTGTAACATGACCCCTTTTGAAGTGTGCGTTGAGTTGGTTTTTTCATTACTTGAGCATTTGTATCAGTTAGTTCCCAGATATAGATTCCCTCCTCCTCCCTCTCTCTTCCTCCCACCCTTTCTCTTTCTCAGTATTCTGTTTGTCCTTCCAGACTTCTTTTTTGCTCGTATACATTTGTGACGTGAATGTGTATAGCTACATTTTATTGCAATGGAATGAAATAATGCCTCTTGTCATATTTATAATGCGTATTGTTCCTTCTCAACACGATTAGGGAAATAAAAGCTTATTAAACTGCTGGGCGTGATGGTGCATGCCTTTAGTCCTGCACTCAGGAGGCAGAAGCAGGCAGATCTCTGTGAGTTCAAGGCCAGCCTGGTCTACATAGCTAATGCCAGGCCAGCTGGGGCTATATGGAGACCCTGTTTCAAAAAGACCAAAAAAAAAAGTATAACCTCAATTGGTCAGTAGAACATAATCTTTCACATGTAGTCTAGGGTTTCTCATGATCAGTAAATTACTCCTAGTTATCCCTGGACAGACTGCGTAGTAGTCTGTGCTTTTTGGCCAATACGTAGTAAAGAAAATGGGAAAGGTCACTAGTCTCTAGCCCAGATTTTCTCCAACTTCTTGATGTCGATACCCCAGGCATCTGTTCCTGCTTTCCTATCCTTAAGACCTAAATTCCTCTATTAGCAGGAAAATCATGTATGGGCTCAACCCTTCATGAGATTGCTCTAGTTCACTACCAGACAGGTGAATGCATAGACAATATATTAGCATAAAGTGCTACTAAGAAGAGTTCATGTTCAGGGTAAATTTTTTTTTTATTTCATGGTGAAAATCTGATGGACAATAGATTTATTGTTTAGGTTTTTCACAAGGCCATTTCTTACCTTAAAAGTTATTTTAATAGCCGGGCGTGGTAGCACACGCCTTTAATCCCAGCACTTGGGAGGCAGAGGCAGGGGGATCTCTGTGAGTTCAAGGCCAGCCTGGTCTACATAAGTGAGTTCCAGGGCAGGTGGGGCTACAAGGGAGACCCTGTCTCAAAAAGACCCCCCCCAAAAAAGTTATTTTAATAATTAAAATTTTAAAGTTTTAGGTTAACTGATGTGTGTGTTTTCTTTAAGAGCATCCTACCCCTAACATTTTTCTTCTTGTCGCAGAATTCCAACCAGGAGTGCCATGGAAAGGTATCCAAAATATTGACCCTGAATCTGACCCCTATGTGACCCCAGGAAGTGTGCTGGGGGGTACAGCCACATCTCCCATTGTAGATACCGACCACCAACTGCTGCGGGATAACACCACAGGTAAGCAAGTACATTAGGCCTGTGTGTATTCAACATCCAGCATTTTCATAGTTGTCAGCGTGTGGCTTTGCTTCTGTTTGCAGATACCTAATAATTTAACCAGAAAATAGAATATTTCTTTTCACATTTTTATTGTTTAGATACATTTTGTTTTCTCTTCTAAGTTTAAATTAAATATTCCCAAAGTTTCCCTGGCTATACTGACATTTGTCTTTAATATTTTCTTGTTTATTTGTCACCAAAAGGGTCTAATTCTTCCCTCAACACCTCGCTGCCTTCACCTGGTGCCTGGCCCTACAGTGCCTCTGACAACTCCTTTACCAACGTTCATAGCACTTCAGGTAAGCGGTGACTTCTTTCCCCTTGGTTAGCACTTTTCCATCAGGTTCACTTTTCTAAACTGACATTTACTACCCTTATAAGGAATGCTTTTAGAGGAGTTGATGTGCATAGGTCAGCAAAGGTGCAAGCACAGTTTTTGTATTCACCATCCACTCAGGGATCTTCTAGTCTCACAGAGACAGGGTAAGACAGGAGTATGGACCAGTAGGGTTAGAATCTTAAACAGGTAGGAGCATTCCATCAGGCAGACCCAAATGCTTCTTCTATTAACTAGCCTACCAACATCAAGGGCTAGACGAGGAGCCAGTTCATTCCAGTTAATGTCCTTGTAGCAGCCAATAGTAGCTTGCTTTTCCCCAAAAATCTGATTTACAGAGTAAAAGGCACATGGTCAAATTAAAAAAGAGGATCTTGATTAATTCAACATTAAGTTCCTCATGGGATTTATTGTTTGTTTGTTTGTTTGTTTGTTTTTGGAGACTTAAGGAGTAGAAGAGCTAAGGGAGAAGCTGTGGGGATGGGAAAAGTGCTTGCTGCACAAACATGAGGACCTGAGCTCAATCCCCAGCCCATACATACAAGAGGCAAGCTTGGTGGCTTACAGCTATAATCCCAGTGCAGGGGAGGCAGAGACAAGGATCACTGGAGCTTGTTGTCTCCCCTTTTCTTTTCTCCCTCACCCCCAGGCCCCAGGCAGTACTCTGTCTAGGACTGTATTTGGCACTCAGATCTCTCAAATCCACTCTTCCTGGTCTAGTCTATTCTCACCCTAGTTTTAACACTTGGTACTGAATCTTGTGGAAACTTCTACAACGTAACTCAGCCACAGTCCACCTGCAGCCTCCTTGACACTCTGCCCACACAAACTTTCTCAGCCAATATTGGAGGAAGACATACTCACACAGGGAGCTTATACTGAACCTGAATTCCCCTTTCCTGGTTTCCTGAGCCCATCCCTTGATATTAATCCTTCAGATCTGTCTTTGCAGAGCCCCTGCTCGCAGCCTAGCACTCTGTCTTCTGTGTATTGAACATATGTGCTGTTGCCAGGGTTACCAGTTCTTTTGCAATACTGCTATTCTGTCTCTCATCTGAGAACCAGAGGCTCTGGCAGAGAACTGTATTATATGCAGTGCTGTAGGGTGCCTTAAGCATAGTAAACATTTGTTGACTGTTCCCTAAAAAAAAAGTGTTGTATGTAACATGTTGGATGAAGGCATGAGGAAAGCATATTTTCTAGTTATTTTTTCATGCAATCAGTGAGAATTTATAAAATATTTTAGTTTTGCTTAACATTCTAGCCATATCTCTTTAGGAATACTTTCTCCTTCAATTTGTATTCCCTTTCAAGTTGTGTTTACCCAAGAAAGTAGATTCGTTACCTTATTCAATCTAAAATTCACATGATAGTTTTGTCAACCTAGAGTAACAGCCATTGAAAATTTTGCATTCAGTAAGCTCAGAGAAGAGTTCTATGTTAATACTACTTTTGTTCGGGGGGGTGTCTATTTTTGAGACAGGGTCTCTCTGTAGCCCTGGCTGGCCTGGAACTCACAGAGAACTGCTGGGATTAAAGCATGTGCCAACCATGCCTGGCTAGAATACTACTATTCTTAAAATGTGTGCTTACTGTTCTTAGTGGTATGTTTAGTTTGGGGGCAGGCAGGGTTCATGGATCCCAGGGGCTGCCTCAGACTCAGCACTACTACTTTCAGAATATAAATATACGTGTGTGTTTTGTGGAGACAAAATTTAAGACAGAGGTGCCCATCTAACTTTACTACTTCCTGAATTTTCTCTTCTTACAGCAAAGTTCCCTGATTATAAATCCACGTGGTCCCCAGATCCTATAGGACACAACCCCACTCATCTCTCCAACAAGATGTGGAAAAATCACATCTCCTCCAGGAACACTACACCGCTGCCCCGTCCACCCCCTGGCCTAACCAATCCGAAACCGGCATCTCCCTGGAGCAGCACAGCACCCCGATCAGTCAGGGGGTGGGGGACACAGGACTCTCGGCTTGCCTCGGGTGAGGAGGATCTGCCTAAAGAAGCAAGAGCAGCTTTGTTCACAACATGGGGAGGACATGAACAGGGCCAAACAGAGAACATGGTTGTCTGCTAGAGGAAAAAGCATATTTTGATTAGAAAGTTGCAATTAGTGGGGCTGGCGAGATGGCTCAGCAGTTAAGAGCACTGACTGCTCCTATAGAGGACCCAGGTTCAAATCCCAGCACCCACATGGCACCTAACAACCGTCCATAACTCCAGTTCCAGGGGATCCGACTCCCTCTTCTGACCTCCCCAGGCATTGCACAACACGGGTATACTCACATTCATGCAGGCATCGTATACATAAAAATAATATATCGTATACATAAAAATAATAAATTTTATTTATTTTTTTGGTCTTTTTGAGACAGGATCTTCCTGTAGCCCCAGCTGTCCTGGAACTCACTATGTAGACCAGGCTGGCCTTGAACTCACAGAGATCCTCCTGCCTCCCGAGTGCTGGGATTAAAGGTATGCGCCACCATGCCTGGCGTAAATAAAATATTTTTAAAAAATAGATGATAGTGTCAGTTTAAAAGTGGAGGGGGGGCTGGAGAGATGGCTCCATGGTTAAGAACACTGGTTGTTCTTGCAGAAGACCCAGGTTCAAATCCCAGCACCCACATGGTAGCTAACAGCTGTCTGAAACTCCAGTCCCAGGGGATCCGACAGCCTCTTCTATCCTCTGTGGGCATTTCACAACACGGGTGAACTAACACGCAGGCAATACACTCATACACATAAAATAAATTTTTTTTAAAAAAGCCATTTAAAAAAAAAAGAAAAAAAAAGTTGCAATTAGTACAGGCAAATGACCCAGGACCTCTCAAGGGGCAGATACAGTAGAAATGGTTAATTATAGGGGGAGGATGCTAGGAGGGAAATACTGCCCTGCAAATGAGCAGAAGAGTTGGAAGGGTTCAAGGACTAAGAGGAGAAACCATGAAGACCAGGGTCAGGTAGGAGAATGTAAAAGGAGAAAAGAGACAGGTGGTCTACATGAAAATGTTTCACTTGCATGGTTTCTTGAGTGGTTTTAGTGCTTGTATATGTGCAAGCACATATGTGTTTAAATCATTCTTCCTTAACCTTCCTCTGGTTGCTTACAGCTTCTACCTGGAGTGATGGTGGTAGCTCTGTTCGTCCTAGTTACTGGCTGGTTCTTCACAATCTCACTCCACAGGTAATCTTGCTTTCTGGTGGTTGTCCAGATAGGACTTGATTTTATTAAGAATGAGAGAAACTGAGAGATGAAGGAGGTTAGCAGATAACCTAGCACTCGGGATACAGAGCCAGGCAAATCTCTGTGAGTTTGAGGCTAGCCTGATCTACACAGCGAGTTCCATGCCAGCCATGGCTCCATGATGAGTTCCTGTCTCCGAAAGTAAAAGAAAAGGGAAAAAAAAGAAAGTTCATTTATTTCCTGGCCACTGTAGAGGTCTTGCCTGGAAGTCAAATAGGTTTCCCCTTCTCACTGAGATTCAAAACCTATTCCTGACTGGAGGGGTGCTGGCCAGAAGGCCTCACATTAGCCTTTATGATGCTAGAAATGTTTATAAAGCAGAGAGAGTTTGGCTATGTGACCTGGTGATATCTGTGTAACAGCAGTAGTATGTTGCATAGATATATGGAATCTGGAAACAAATAGGAAGGTACGTGTATGGTTTTTTTTGTTTGTTTTGTCTTTTTGAGACAGGGTCTCCCTGTAGCCACAGCCGGCCTGGAACTCACAGAGATCTACCTGACTCTGCCTCTCAAGTGCTGGGATTAAAGGCCTGCACCACCATGTTCCACTAGGAAGGTGTGATTTAACTACAGACAGAAAAGTTAACTGGAGGGGCCAGGGAGATGCTTCAGTTGGCAAAGAGCATGAGGACCTGGATTCAGATTCCCAGCACCCACATAAAAGCTGGACACAGCAACACATCTGTAACCCCATTACTGGGAAGACAGAGACTGGCAGATCCTTGGAGCTCATTGGTCAACCAGCTTAGCCAAATCAATAAGATTCAGTGAGAGACCCTACCTCAAAAAATAAGGTGAAAAAAGATTGAGGAAGACACTTGATGTTGACCTCTGGCCTCCACATACCCACATATGCACATGAACATGAACCACAAACACATACACCACAAACACATGTTACCTAGGGCTCTGAATAGAGATCAGTGGTAGAACACACTTGACTAGCATGCTGTAAACCTGCTAAAAAAAAAAAACAAAAAAAACCCACTCTATTTCCTTAGCTATTTATATATTTAATATTTTATTTATTTATTTGTCTCTTTTTTTGAGACAGGGTCTCCTTGTAGCCCCAGCTGTCCTGGAACTCACTATGTAGACCAGGCTGGCCTTGAACTCATAGAGAATCCCCTGCCTCTGCCTCCCTAGTGCTGGGATTCAAGGCGTACACCACCACACCTGGCGTCTGACCTAGTTTTTAAAATATGTAGTTGATTAGGGGCTAGAGAGATGGCTCAGCAGTTAAGAACACTGATTGTTCTTGCAGAAGACCCGGGTTCGAATCCCAGCACCCACATGGCAGCTAACAACTGTCCATAACTCCGACAGCCTCTTCTGTTCTCCGAGGGCATTGCACAACACGGGTGCACTTACCTACACGCATGCAATACATGCATACACATTAAAATAATTAAATATTAAGCCAGGCGTGGTGACACATGCCTTTAATCCCAGCACTTGGGAGGCAGAGGCAGGCGGGCCTTTGTGAGTTTGAGGCCAGCCTGGTCTACATAGTGAGTTCCAGGACAGCTGGGGCTACAAGGAGACCCTGTCTCAATAAAAAAGACAAATAAATAAATAAATAAATAGATAAATAAATAAATAAAATATTAAATATATAAATAGTTGATTAAACAAAAGGAAATAGAGTTCTTCACTTACGATATTTCTTAGACATTGTAATATGCTAGTATGTAATATGCTAGTATCTATATTGATTCTCTGTGGGAAAAATACATTTTGCCAAAATTTACTTGCCTAGTGAACCTATTTATAGGGAGTAAATCATAAGGTGCTATTTCTAGGCATGTTTGAGAAAAGCATTCTTTACCTACAGAACTAATCAACTCAGATTCAGTTCTAGTTTAAGGCTGGACATGATGGTACACGCTTTTAATCCCAGCACTCAAGAGACAGGTGAATCTCTGTGAGTTTGAGGCCAGACTGTTCTGCATAAAGAGTTCTAACCTATAGTGTCTTTATTTAAAAAAAAAAAAAAAGGCAAAAAACCCCACTCTATTTCCTTAGCTAATACTTGACTAAAGTGTGGTGAAGACTCTGGGGAATGGCTAAGGCTCAAACCCAGGGCCTTACACATGGTAAGCAAATGCTCTACCTCTATCTATAGCCCCAGTATGAAGAATCTTACATGATGATGCTTAAAACTATATATGCCTCATTTTTCTCTTAAGAGATTGTAAGAATTATCACACCATGTAGTGGTTATAATGTAGAAAGAATGAGAAGCATTGAGATTCCCTGTTTTGAAAGAGCCTGGGCATGCTAGCCCATTCATTCCTTCTATCCAATAAAAAATAGTAAGTATGCATCACATATGTGTATGAGCTCAGTGTGAGATTGGCTGTGTTTACATTAGAAAGAATTGATTTATTTAAAAATTAAAGCTATCTAACAAATATTAATCTCATTCATAGCTTAAGTTGTTATTAAAGCAAATCTGATGTCTAAGACAGTTGACTTTTCACCACCAAAGTATGTTTGAAAGACGGGTATCTGTCTCTAAAAAGTCAACTGGTGGCATATACTGACATGCTCAAGTAATTCATGTCACTTATAAAATATACTAACAAATAGTTTCTATAAAGAGCTACAGGTTTCCTACTGCTGCTAGCAGTTGAACCCAAGCCTTTACATGCTAGGCAAGCTCACTCCCACTGAACTACATGTCCTGCCATGTAGCTGACTATGTAGACCTAGCTGGCCTTGATCCTTAATCTCACAGAGATCTGCCTGTCTCTGCTTCCAGAGTGCTGGGATTAAAGGCATGTACAACTGTGCCCAATCCCAATAAGTAATCTATTTATTTTCCAGTGAAGTAAACTGAAGTATTTGAATGCTTAAAGATCTTATATTTAATTATTTAAAAATCTTGATGTAAACTTAATCCATAGAGTAAATAGATTCATTCATATAACTCATAGGTTGGAGAAAACCCTAATCCCCTACAGCCTTTGTTCAAATGGACTTATTCATAAAAAGGAGGTGCAAGACTGGAGAGATGGCTCAGCAATTAGGAGTGCTGACTGTTCTTGCAAAGAGCCTGGGTTTAGTTCCCAACACCTACATGGCAGCTAATAGCCGTCTGTAGCTTTAGTTCCAGGGTATCCAACAAAACTCTTCTGGCATCCTTGGGCACTGCACGACATGTGTGTACTTAACATACATGCAGGCAAAGCACTCATACACATACATACACACAAAAATTTTTTTTAAAGGAGGTAAGTCAAGCATGGTGGTATATGCCTTCAATCCCAGTACTCAGAAGGCAGAGGCAGGCAGATCTCTGTGAGACTGAGGCCAGCCTGGTCTATATAGTGAGTTCCAGGCCAGCTGGGGTTACAGGGAGACCCTGTCTCAAAAAAACAAAAATGGAAATAGTCTAAACTCTGTACAAAGTAGAAATGTGACAGTGTTAGAATGAATAGCATGTGCTTAGGCCAGCTTCAACAGTCAGGTGTCCAGGGTGCTTTTCTTGTCAGTGTCTTTCTATCACTTTGTGAGATTACTTATTGGGGAAGCAAAAAAAAATGTTAGTGATGATATTGGTAGATTTGCATGTTTACTTAAATTCTCATTTCTTCACCTTTTTAGTAAAACAGGCCATAAGGTTGGATCATATGTTTTTATTTCGAACTACATTTATCAAAAAACATCTTGCTGGGGACTGGAAAGATGGTTCAGCAGTTATGAGCACTGGCTGCTCTTGCAGAGGACCCAAGTTCAATTCCCAGCTAATAGTCGTCTGTAACTCCAGCTCCAGGGGATCCAATGCCCTCTTCTGACCTCTGACCTCTGCATGCATTGTACAACGTGGGTGCACCCACCTGCTTGCAAGCATTATACTCATACACATAAAATAATAATAATAAAAAAAATTTTTTTAATCTTGTTTACAAAATAGAAATAGTAGGCTTCGGTCTCATTCTTTAAATATCTTAAAATTTGCCTCTCCCATGCCACTTCCACCTCTTAACTCACATGTGTTGTCTTAGATTGATGGGTCAACCTTGAGAACGATCTGCATGCAGCATGGTCCACTGCTGACATTCCATCTGAACCTAACCCAGGGCACTGCCCTGATCCGATACAGCACCAAACAAGAGGCAGCCAAGGCCCAGACTGCACTGCACATGTAAGTATTTTATATTGCACCCACCTAGACAAGCACACATGAGTGTTCTGGTCTTTCTCAATTAAACATTAACACAAGCCTACACAAAAGTAACTCTGTCATGTGTGCATTTGCAAATTCTGAGGTGGTGATCTTTTTTGCCTATGTCTGCATTCTCCTGTATATTAGGCTTACAATCAGAATTTTAAATGTAAATAATTTCTGAAGTAGTGAGTAAATTTTAGATACTGTAAACAAAACCATTTTGAAAATGTGAAATATTATAAGTTGTTATTTTTCATGATAGAATCTAGCTGCTTATTGTTGCATCATATAAATAATGGTGAAATTTTATGATTTTTATGGGTAGCATCGTTTTTGCATGAAATGGTTGAGAATGGATCAGACATTGACCATCCCTCTCCCAACCACTGACAGACTTCTGGACAAAGAGCTGGCCACAGATGCTATGATAAAAATTCACAGAGAGCACAAAGAAGTGATGGTGAGGCCCAAGCAGTGAGTCCATTCTATAAGACAGGGTGGTACTCTCTGGGTCTGATGTTGGCTTTCCTGATGCTGTCGGTGTGGTCCCTTACCACACATGGGATACAAACAGCTGACATTTTGTTTTTACTTTTTCAAATCTTAAATTTTTATTTTTTATAATTTAATTTTTGGAGAATTTCACACATGAGTAATGTATGTTACATCATTCCTACCCATCCCTCCCCCGCCAACTCCTCTCATGCCCCGCCACTCTTCTCAATTCTGTGACCTCTTCTTTATTGTTACACATATACACACATGTGCGTATATACATGTGTTTACACATATATAAAACCTAATTAGTCCATTCAGTATTCCTGGTATGTACATGTGTTTAGGTCTGACAACTCAGGATTGGATAACCTATCACAGCTGGTCCCTGGAAAAAACTGCTTCTCCCTTTCTGAGCAACCACTGATTGCCTGTAGCTCTTTATCTGGATGTGGGACATTGTGAAATTTCCCCCGTACACATTGGCACATCAACTGGTGGTGTCTTTATGCAGGTCTTATTTAGGCAGCCACATTGTGGGGGTTTCATGGGTGCAGCTTCCCTGTCGTGTCTTGAAGATGCTATCAGTAGGCTTCCTGGTCCTCTGGCTCTAACAGTCTTTTTGCCCACTCTTCCACTGTGTTCCGTGAGCCTTAGGTATGGGTTAATTGATCAACTAATTAATAAATAATTATTTTTACTTTATGTGTATGAGTGTACTGCCTGCATGTATGTAAGCGCACCTGTGTCACGTAATGCCCAAGATCAGAAGAAGGCATCAGATCCCCTGGAACTGTAGTTATGGACAGTTGTTAGCCACCATGTGGGTGCTAGGAATCAAACCCACGTCCTCTGCAAGAGTGCTGCTGAGCCATCTCTCCAGCCCCATAATAATAATAATAAATTGATTTTAAAAATATTTTAGACCGGGCATGGTGGCGTACGCCTTTAATCCCAGCACTTGGGAGGCAGAAGCAGGTAGATCTCTGTGAGTTCAATGCCAGCCTGGTCTACAGAGCGAGTTCCAGGCAGCTGGAGCTAAAGGGATTCCCTTTTTCAAAAAACCCAAAAAAAAAAAAAAAAATTAAATTAAATTTAAAAATATATATATATTTAGATTTATAGCAGAATTTAAGCTAATACAGAGATCGCTCATATACTTCTGACCACTCTTTCCATGAGATGCTCCCCCATCATTATTATTATTATCATTACTTACCAAAGAGGTCCATTTTGTCACCATTTATGAACATTCATTGATACCTAACCCTCCAAAGTCCACAATTTACATTTAGGGTTCAGATTGCATTCTGAGTCACTGTATGTCCCACCCCACCCCCCAACATAAGTTGTCTAGAATGTATCTACTCACTCTACCTAAGGGCATGGACATGTGGTATCCTCTGACTGTCTTAAACTTTGGTGATTCCTAGTTGCTTTACCTCAGAAGAAGTACAGATTCTGGTCTTTAGGCCTGGGTCATGATCTGTGATTCTGCATTCTAAGAAGCATACAGGGAGGGGGCACAAGCATACAGGGCCTGGAGAGATGGCAATATAAAAATGTATTTAAACCATACAGCCAAGCCAGGCTTGATAGCACATACCTTTAATTCCAGCACTCTGGAGGCAGAGACAGGTGGATCTCTGAGTTTGAGGCCAACCTGGACTACATAGTGAGTCCCAGGCCAATCATGCTACATAGTGAAAACAAAAACAAAAAAGCATACAGACCTAGAGAATGGGGGCAGATAACTCGGTTGGTAAATTGCTTTCTGCACAAACATGAAGGACCTGAGTTTGATCCCCCAGATGCCATGTAAAAAGGCCAGGCATGGTGATATACTCTTGTATTCCCAGCACTGGGGAGGTTGAGACAGACAGATCCCTGAGGCTCACTAGTCAGCTAGCGTAGACTAATCAACATGCTCCAGACCAGTGAGTGAGACCATATCTCAAAAATAAGGTAGGTGGCACCTAAGATACAACACCTGAGATTGACCTCTGATCCCAGTGTGCATGAGCACAGGTATAGACACACAAACCATTCAGGTGGGCTGGGTATGTACTTGCCTAGCATGGACAGATCCCTAGGTTCAGTCCCTAGCACTGCATAAGCCAAGCATGATGACATTCATCTGTAATATCAGCCTCCAGGAGGTGAGGCAGAAGGATCAGGAGTTCAAGGTCATCCTTGGCTACATAGTTAGGATGTGTGAGACTCCATCTAAATAAATAACCAAGTAAGTGTGCATGCATGCAGGCAACCTAGAAGCAGAAGACTTCCATCCCTTGTGTGCTTGAGGACTGCCCTTGAATCACATCATACTCTTCCACCTTTTTTAGGTGTGTGTTGGGAAACACTACCATCCTGGCCGAGTTTGCCACTGAGGATGAAGTTAGCCGCTTTCTGGCACAAGCTCAGCCCCCTACACCTACAGCAACCCCGAGCGCACCAGCCACAGGGTGGCAGTCACTAGAGACCAGCCAGAACCAGTCAGACCCCGTGGGACCTGCGCTGAACCTTTTCGGTGGGTCCACCGGGCTCGGGCAGTGGAGCAGCAGTGCTGGTGGCAGCAGTGGGGCTGATCTCGCTGGCGCTTCATTGTGGGGCCCCCCAAACTATTCTTCTAGCTTGTGGGGAGTCCCAACGGTGGAAGATCCCCATAGGATGGGCAGCCCTGCTCCTTTACTACCTGGTGACCTTCTGGGAGGAGGGTCGGATTCAATCTGAACTTAGAACTTTCAACTCTGACCTCGTGACCTTTTTGGAACAGCAGCAGCACTAACTTGACCTTTTCGTTTTTTTTTTCAACTTGCAATAAATACATTTTTAAAAGGAAAAAAGAAAACGGAGAGAGAAAAAAAAAAAAGGTGGGTCATTGACAGACTGTCTGAGCACATAGTTGCCTCCCTTATAACTTCAGTTTTTTCGTTTGGAATATGAATCCAAAAAGAGAACATATCACTCTTGAAATACTTGAATCATGAACGCCAACCTAGAAAGACAATGTGAAGCAAGTACACATACCATTTAAATTTAAACACAAAAAATTAAAAAAATTAGTTTCTAGTTTTTCACTTTTTTCATGTTATATGGAAGTTGTTGCTAAGAAACATATATACTGAAAAAAAAATAGCTTTTTAACTTTGTTTGCACTGGGTGTGTTTCCGTCCTTAGGTCTACCATGTTTGGGTGGGAGGGAAATTCAAAAGAATTGTTGGGGGAGGGGGAGGGAAGACTTGACGGAGCCTCACTTTAAAACAAAACACAAAAAAACTAAAAAAAAAAAAGGAAAAATTTTGTGATTGGCTGGTTGATAAATACCAGTGTGTTCTGGCACATGTAACTGCCCAGGCATGCTCGTTCTGGTATGTGTGTGCACGTGTGTTCATGTGCATTTGTGTGCATTCTCCTCTCTGTCTGTGTGTGTGCCTGCGTCCTGCCCTCCTTGTCCCATCCCACCTGACTTCTCAGAAAGCTGCAGTCCACAGGCTGGCCAGCCGTCTGCTTTTCCTTCTTATTGTTTTAACTATGAGAACACAGGAGCACAGGGAGCCACTGCAACTCAAGCCACTTCGTCAGGCTGCATTGAGACGAAGGGTGCTTCATTGATCAGAGCAGGGCGCTCCTATCCACTTGTGGAACAGCCAGAGACAAGGTTCTCCAGCTTTCTCTTGACCTAGCAGCAGAGCGGAGCACTGCCAAGTCCAGCAATCAGGGGCATCAGGTACCTCTTGGAGCAACTGTGTTCACTTTTGTGTTTTGAAATGAGTGGCTGCCAAGGCACATCGGAATTTATTAAGTCCTTTGCAGGCCTTTTTGTTACTTTGAATGGGAACAGAAGATTCAATAGTTTTAAAATCATGTGATGTCTCAAAAGCAGAGAAACTGTGTTCCCTCTTTTCCTGTGTGATCAGAAATTCATCAGAAAGGAATTGGGTAATGCGAATTACATATCCCAATCGATTCTCATTATCTTTGAGGAAAACAAAGCAGTAAGTTGTGAGCAGCCTCCTGGAAGCATCGCAGCTCCTCCCTCTCTGCGCCTCTCGCTGAGCATTACCTGTGCCAGGCCATGGCGTGTTACAGCACCAGGCCATCACTGACAGAAACGTTTACTTAACGAATGTTCTTAAACCAGTGTGTACTTCAAGTGTCTCCCTTTGTTTCTCTGTGTTGTGTATTTCCTGTGTATGTGGTTTTGCTTAGGCAGAAATAACTTAGCAAAGACTTAAGTATTGCACCTTGTTTGGGTTTTGACCTCTTTTTTTTTTTTCCTGTAATGTTGCTTTTTTTATTTTGGTATTTAAAGACTTTTTTAAAAAAGCATCAATGTAGTAGTTCTCTGGGCCGAACAGGAGGCAATGTTTAATCCACAGTTATCACCAACGTGTGTACTATGTTGGAATCAAAATATATCAAACTGCTTATTGTGAAGAGAGTGACAGCAAATCTGAAGGGGAATCCCCGTATACAAAGTAGATGGGTATTGGGGGAGATGTGTGCCGGTAACATGCTAGCACTTGTGTGGATGTCCCAGTCTGCATCATACTGTTGAACATGAAGTGCCGACATTCTGTACCAGCAATTACCTGCCCATTCCAACCCCTGGTGGGAGCAGACCTCTACTGTCCTCTGTGACTTGCTGCTATTGAGGACAAGGGAGTTTTTCTTTCTTTAGCATCTTCAGTGAAGGATACAATAATGCCTAATGTATTTGACTTTCAGCTTGTGTCTTTTGTGTAGGTGGGTGAATGGGTATGGATAGGAAAAAGCAAAAAATATATATATATTTGCATGTAAGTGGCTTTGTGAGACAATGAGTGAGAAATTCTGTAGTCTTCTTGGCTTACCCTGGTGAATATAAACCTAGCTGCAGAAGAAATTAACAGGCATCGTTCACCACACGTTTGCCAGTCTGGGTGGACAAATCAGTTTGCAGTGATCATTTGTTCCTGCCAATGCCTTGTTCACATGGACTCTGCCCTCCTCCTAATCTCCACTTTTCATCACCACCATGCCCCTCCCACCTCTGCCCCCACAAAAGAAACGTCTCCTTCCAGCCCGACTGCTCTCTGCATTGGAGCAGAGCTCTGTCATGGGTGGTGACCTCCAAGTGAAGCGCAGCTTATTTTCAGATATCTGCAGACTGAAGGTTAAATCTTAGTGTCCTCTGGCCAGGAGCTCATCCCAGGGTTCCTGTGAGCCAGTGGGGACTGCCCACTGCCGCTTTTGGTTCATGCCCATGTCCTGCCCTGCCCTCCTCCTCCTGCCTGTTGGGTCCTTGACCTGCACTATGGCTTAGTTGAGTTCTTACGATACTACGGTGAAAGCCGGGTGCTAGAGCCCCTCTTGTTTACAAGACATAATGAGGGATTTGAAATATGTAAAAATAAACATGAGAAGCTAAAATGTTCTTCCATCATAAGCTTAAAGGGAAAAAAATTAAAAACTTTTAAAAAAAAAGACCAAAAAGTGCATGCATATATGTATACACACACACACACACACACACACACACACACACACACACACACACACACACACACACACATATATAAATATATATTTTAGATGAAGACTAACTCTGGGAGCATTTAACAGTGTTTTTGTTTTTAACATTTATTTTCCTGCTTTAAAATTTGCAAGCATTCTCAGGAATTCTAGGGTAGGAAGCCAGTTTTTTGAAGATGGTTTATTAACCATGTCTTATCCTAGATAGACGGCTGTTTCTTTCCTGTTAATAAACTTTTACAAGTTCCTGAAACTTCAAAAAGTTTAAACGATTTTTACTTACAAAAAGTGTAAAAAGAAAAGTCTCCAAACATTATTGTCATACCGGGGATCACACATTTTAAAACATACAAGAAATATTTTTTAAAAATGATAAGTTTAGCAGCAGCAAGTAAATTCATTATCTTAATGACTACAGGAGAAGGATCATGCTTTCCAAGAGCTTTGTCATGGCCTCTGCTGAAACTGCGCGTCACTGAATGGGGGAGTGTCTGGTGTGTGCAAGTGGGATTGCGCCACACTGTTCTGTATAAGGCTAAACTGGAATCTCCTCAACCATTTTTTTGTTTCCAGTGAAGCCCTTCTCCCTGTCTCTCCAGCCCCAGCAACAAAAGAAAGGAATAAAGAAAGAAACAACAGCTTAAAGAGAAAAAAAGAGTAGCTATATTCTGTAAAAATAATATGGTTGGATTGCTGAGAATCTATGTAAAGTTAGAAAGTATAGGTTAATAATTTTTGGAACAAATCTTATAAATATAGGCATTGCTAGAGGAAGATGATGGACTGTTCCATAACAAAGAATGTCTGTTTCACCTCTGTTCATTACTGGAGGAGAAAATAGAAAAATCTAATAAGGAACAAGTGGTTTTACTTTTTTCTTTTTTCTTTTTTTTCTTTTTTTTAGCTCCCAGCTACTGTTGTGCTTGTTTTAATTGCTGTTTTGAAGATCTGCTGCTTAATGTCCCCATCCTGGGTGGCAGAGATGTGGAATGTTTCCTTTCAGTTTTGATGATGTTGAATTCTCCTTTTGTATTCCCTCCTGAGGCCAGGGCTCAGAGTTCCCAAGCTTGGCCTCTACTTCTTTCAAACATTAAGCTTCCTGGTAGGAAAGAAACTCCAGCTCCACAGGTAAAGTGAGGAGGTGGGGGTTGCTGCCTGCATTCTCTAAAACCGCTTTAGTGCCTTCGTACATACACCCAGACATCCTAAGCAGGGGACGTGTGTATGTGCATGTAGTCCAGTCCCTCCACACTTGGCAAGATGCTTGCTTATAAAGGAAATTAGAGTGGATCTGGATAGGCCCCAAAGGCAGTGGGCTAAATCAAAATAAAAGCCAAGGAAGTTAGATTGGCGTTTGTTTTAGTACAGATAATGTGGAATGCCAACTTCCTTCTTGTGTTGTGTGCCGTCCTTAGGCACAGACTTCTCCAGATGTAGAAGGGTGACAGTTACAACAGTGATGACAAAGTCATTTTGTGCCAGGCCAGTTGGGAGAAGGCTCCTGCTTCTCAGCTTCTGCCCTCCTTTGTCCTCTGTCTTCCTGTCTCTCCTTATCTCCCTTTTGTCATCTGTCTATTATTGGTTGGCGGTGACTTGAGAAGAAGGTAATGGTGAGGGATGTCATGAAAGTGGAGAACTTTCCTTTCCATGGAATTCTTGAGCAAGATCTGGGTCTACCAAGACAGTAGGTAACTTCATTATACATGGAAAATCAGTGGGAGCATCTCTCTTCCAGCACATTCTGGCATGTATAGAGAGGCTTGCTAGTCACCCTTATTACATAGATTTGTTTTGTGCACATTGCAAACATAGAAGTGTCAGCTTTCCATTTTATACTAGTTTATTTTTTTAACTCCTGGTTACTGGTAGCTAGATATATGTATGTCTCATGAACATCACAGATTAGGTTTCTGTCTACTGTATGAACAGCGAAAAGAAAAGAAGCACAAGTAGGGAATGGGTTGTCTTCCATCACCCAGGGGACCCTGCTGCAGATGAGACCCCATGTCATGACCTCATTTAAGGGTTGAGAAAAGCTCAGGTCCCTTGAGACCCTAATTTGTTTTAAAAAATTTAAAAGAAGGACTGCCCATGTAACATCTCTGACCTCTCTCAGTCCTTAATCCTCAAACTCACTCTCCATTTACAGCATTCATAGGAATGAACTTAGCAGTGCAACAGTGCTGGTCCCCAAAGTAATAGACTCTAAACCATATTCTCTCCTCAGTTGTTCCCTCAGTAAAGCAGCAGCATCCATTTATTCGGTTAGTTTTAACTTACAGCAGCAGGATTTTGTGCTACTATGGCTTCTGTTTTAACCGTTTTCCCACTCCTGTCATGGATGTAGCATGTTAGCAATTGATTGTGATATAGAAGATACATAAGAGGGAAAAAGAAAGGGAAAGAAATTCCTGCCTAAGAATTGGGAGCACCTTTAATAGTGTACCTACCAGAAACTAAAAGTTCATGGGCTCTTAGCCTGCTGTATAAGTATTCACTCTCTCTTTGTGTAGTTTGTGGTGCTGGGGGTGGAATGCAAGGCCTCGCATGTGCTAGGTAAGCTCGCTCTACCACTGAGTCACACACCCCAACCCTACACTGCCACTGTCACCCTTTTCATGGATGGGGTATGGTTTTCATAGGGTTAATATCCAGATACTACTTTGACCTCAGATGCTGTGTACCTTTTTTTGTAGTCTGCCACTTTGGCTCTTCTTAGTGTCTGTATGCTGAGCAGAATGTTTAAGAAGGCTTAGGAAGCTAAGCCTGCTTCCTCTCAATGTAAGCTGGATGTTTTCAGCAGGCATGGCTGTAATAGCCATCTCAAAATTAAGGCACAATTGAGTCTTTGTATAGAAAATGTCCCATTCTTCCCTGTCCTCAAATTTAAAATTCAGCATGTACAGCTCTGCCATGTGCTGCTTTGGGTTCGAGTTCTTTTTTTCTGTTTTGTTTTAGTATTCATAAGGTCTTCAGCTCAGAGCAGAGATAAGGTTTTAGCCAGTTTTTAAAATAAATAAATAAATAAATAAATCGGACTTTATTCGCCAGTGTTTTTTGCCAGGTTTTGTCAAATTTCCTGTCAGTGCATTAACTTCACTCCTTAGTGTCATGGCAAAAAAGAAACTTTGTTCTGTGGTCACACGTGCAGCTAAAGCCGCACACAGCTGTGCAGCTGAGACTCTTCAGCCTCTGTGTGTCTACAGTGAACTCTGGACTCCAGCAGTCATGCAGAGAGCTGGTTCCCTCAAGCCCTGCCACACACAGTGCTGTAGCTCCTTTACTCTTTCTCTACAAGTACAGGGTGTCAGACATTCTAGAAATAGAATGGCTGTTGGAGGCATTGTCAGTCTGTAAGAAAACACTCTAATACTCTGTAGGTTTGTGGCCAGTGCCAAAGGTGTGTGTATCTTCAGAGATGGTTCCACTTAACAATAGTATTTTCATTCTACACCTTAAATTTGACAATGGGTAGTCATTTCACATTCTTCAGCTTTGAAATTGTTAACCCCAAGAATCTATGAGCATAGTAATAATAAAAATTGAGTATTGTCCCTCACTAAACTGCCCACAACACCTTCCCAAGCCCACAATGCCAAAGGAGAAAGCCATGAACATCTGCAAGGTGGCAAAGAGGGACAGGTCAGGGAGTAGAGAGCTTGTTCCTGCCAGCTCAGTATCTACTCCGCCCCATGTATATGTAGTCATTCTGACTAGATCCCAAGCTCGTAACAAGTATTTCCATCATTTGAATGCTTTTTAAAACTCTCGTTCTTGGGGGCTGGAGAGATGGCTCAGTGGTTAAGAGCACTGACTGCTCTTGCAGAGGACCTGGGTTCGATTCCCAGCACCCACATGGCAGCTATGAACCATCTTTAACTCCAGTTCTAGGGGAATCCAAAGCCCTCTTCTGACTTCTGCAGCATTGCACACACAGGTGCACTCACATACATGCATGCAATACACTCATACACATGAAAATGAAAATAATAAAATTTTTGAAAAAAAAAAAACTGTCAATCTCTTGGAATCGTCTACTTCCCCCAAAATTGTAGAAAAGAGATAGAAACTGCCAGTGTTTGCCTCTCTGAATTTAAATAGCTCACTTTCCAGTCAGCTGTACATGTGGATTTTTTTGTCAGCAAGAAATGGCCCATGCCAGGAAAAAGGTACTACCCTGACCAGGGACTCTGCAGAGCTCAGCATTGGTCCTCATTATGTCAGACCCTTATCTTTCCACAGGAGGGGAGAGGTCAGGTACAGTTTCACAGACAAGAAGTGTTCTGGTTTAAATAAAAAAAGAGATAGCGTTTCCCTAAAGCACTGTGTTCCTCAACTTAGTTTTCAAACTGAGTTAATGCTGTGGAAATAAAACTCCCAATGACAGTTGACCCATTTCCAGCCATTATCAATAAGTTGGGATGGCTTCTTCAAAAAGGGGAAACCCGCACTCTATACTGCCTAACCTTCTCCTCCCTGGCTTCCTGAACCACCTGGTAGGTCATGCATTCCTCTTGGGCCACTGAAAGTGTCCCGCGTGGGAAGGGGGGAGGGCTTGTAAAGGGACTGGAGGCAGAGGAACTGGCCTTACAGCAGAGTTTACAGCTGGAGAAGATGGTAGATGCTGAATGTGGATGACAAAGTTGGAAGAGGGGGTGATACAAAACAAACGCTTAGGAACTCTTCAGGAGGTCACATACCTTGTAAAGGTAGTATGGTTACTCACCAAGTGATACATTGTAGCATGAAGCTTCTTGACAAATTTTGAGTTAAATTACAATAATTGTGTTTAAAACACCACCCCCTTTAATTTTTTCCAAGGAATCACTGAAGTGTAGTACTTCAGAATGTGCCTTTGTGAGTCCAGAGACCATCCATGGTGAAAACAAAAAGATGGTCTACTTGTCTTTCAGGCTGTCAGAGCATCTTCTGGCAGCCCCAGGAGCAGCTGTTGGATTTTCTTTAACACCAATTTTGCACAGTGTCTTGTGCAGAAGAGATTCTGGGTCTTGCTTGGGCAGGGAAGTAATGAGGGAACAGCAGAGCCCAGGTTAGACCAGTGCAGGTCAGCTGTCCAAATCTGCGCGCGCGCGTGTGTGTGTGTGTGTGTGTGTGTGTGTGTGTGTGTGTGTGTGTCTAATTTTGTGTTTCTCTGTAAGCACTGGAGAATTGGAATATGGTGATATTTGTGACCCATTCATGCGTGTAAAGAAGGCATTTCCGGCTTTGTGCTGCAGATGGCGCATTTTTACCCTCTCAGCTCACATTCTAAAAAAGGCCATGGTTTTCCCAAACGCAAGTCACATCGCATTGCTGTTTCTGCTAACAGGGTATTTATTACATACAAGGGTAAAGGTTTTGAAAGAACTGAGAAAAGAAAAAAATCTAAAATCATATTTTAGTTCTTCAGAACTATTGTAGTTAAACCTAGAAATCTGTGGTGTCTCTTCATGTGTTTTGATGTTTGTTTTCAACGATTCCACCTCTTCTCCCACTCCCTACCTTCTAAAGAAAGATCAAGTGAATGCTAAGGGCCATTTCCACAGTTCCTCAGCTCCCCAGGAGGAAAGCACTCTCCAGATTCCTTCAGGTTCATTCAGGAAGACAAGGGAGGAGGGTGGCTGCTTCCTGTGCTTCACTCTCAGCCCTTTCTAATGGCCTTGAAATGTATTATTATGCAAATGTGAATTTTGATACTGAATTTAAGAAGAGGTTGTTGGATTTTTTTTTTCTTTTTTTCAAAAAAAAAAAAGTCCATATGTGGTCATCCTTGCTCCATTTTGTACCGTGAATTGTAACTATGCATTCTGAAAAGGGGGGAGGGCAGAGGGAAAGGAAGTGGCTTTGCATCCTTATGTTCTTCAGTTTCTGTGTCCATGGTATCCCCATGTCCTGGAGGAGAAGAGAGGAGAGAAGATGGGCCAAGTTGGCACAGTGAGAGCCAAAGGGACCTTCAGACCTTGCCCTCTGGCGGGTCTGATGGCCAGGCAAATTCCAGGGGTCCTGCAAAGCCTGTCCATCAGTGTGGTCCAGGATTCTTGATCCTAGCCGTGCAGTGTTAACCCAGGGCATCATTGGAAGCCCACAGGCTCCAGTGTTCTCTGAATTTCAGAACCCTTTCAAGCTCAGGAAACCATGCCTCACTCTGCTGACCTTCCAGTTCATCTTTATGTCATTTCAAAAACCCCTCCTCTTCTCCTTTTATATTTTCATCTTTTTTATTCATTGTTTAAAGGAACCACTCTAAATTATGAGAAAGCTGTTTTGCCCTCTGAGGAAGAAAGCTGTTGGCCTGCTGATGATTAGCAGGCAAAAAAGGGTTCCCTTCCCTATTTGCTGTCCTTCAGCCAAGTGTAGTCTCTGCTTCCCTCCTGAGTACTAAGCTGGATGTGGCTGGTAAGCAGTGAGATGTGGTACACAGGAAGGCCTTCATACATCTCTTCTCTGGTCTGACAGAATTCCTTTGTTGAGCTTGACTGATGAATCGTGACACCTGCACTGCTCTGGTCTAGGCATTATTACAACACAGCACCAGAAGCAAGGGATGGTCCAGCCTGTATTCAGTGTTTTCCAAGCAGCATCTTTGTTGTTGATGTTCACAGTACTGTAATGAGCAACAGACTTGATCACGGTCTCTTCCTGTCTGTGAGAGGCTGCATAGGCATGATCTTATCCGGGTTCCAATCTACTAGATTGCCTTTAAACAAAAGCAAAACAACAACAAAATTAGAAATCCTGACGTGTTTCTTTTCAACTGTCCTACACAGAACAGTACCTCAAGGTATATTTCCCCCACAATGTAAGCCCCTCCCTCTTTTCTGACATCAGTGGGCTGTCCTTTATAAAATATGGATGTGTAAAAAGCCAGATAACTTTGAAAGCATTTTCTTTGCTGTGAAAATAACCCTATGATATGTTGCATTTATACCATCAGAAGTTTCAGATCTGGATTTTTCTCATGTTGAAGAAGAAAAGGCAGAACAGGTCCATGGAGTGGCTCTTCTGTCCCTAGTCCCTCCCCCACAAGATAGTGACCACAGGCCAGTGGCCAACTCCTGCCCTTTCTAGGAATCATCTATTCTAGCACTAGAGTTCCAGGTGGGGAATTTGTCCCCTCAGGGACTTCAGAAGGTTTTATACACAGGACCTTGAGCTCGCAATCTTTGTTTTGTACACACACACACACACACACACCTCCCTTTTCATATGGTTTGTTAGTTCCTGGTGGAATTTAGTCCCTAGCATTTCAGTTTTTGTTATGGCTTTATCAGGAATGCTCCAGAAATGTATTTCTCACTTAGAAGGAAACTCATGTGAGGGAGCATACAAACAACCCTGAAAGCTCTGTGCAACCTCAGACCTTCATCCCTCCATACAGCTTAAAGCTGACATTCTTAGAGGGAAGCACATTGGCACATGCTGCTTATAGGATGTTGACAACTACTGCCTTCCTAGACTTGGGCTCCCATGAGGCAGGGTTAGAATGAATCATATTGAAGAACCCACATTTTTCCCATTTTAGCACAAACCCTCTGTCAAAAAGCTCTTTCGGTGTGATCTCCTTGATCTTGTATGACGACGATTTCCTTTGAGGGAAGAGGTTTGATTAAACCGCATGTATATCACCACTCACCTTCTGACTGCAGCTGTCCACTTGGATTTCATGTCTGTTGTTTGTCTGGGGGTCCTTAGCCTGTTATGTCCTTCCTTTTGTCCCTGGGGGTTCTGCCTGCCCTCATATCCCTCTCTGATGTTCCCAAAGGGCTTTGCTGATGTCTGCACTCTTTCCTGGGACATCCCCTACTACACCTTTTGCACACGCCAGTGACCAAAGTGTATACAGTGGTCTCAACACAAGACATCAAAATGGTGCACGCACCTTGAGTGTGCTCACAGACATGTGCACAAGTTCTGCACCCTTGGCCTTAATTTCAGCACGACTTAAGGTGCAGGAACATTTTTAACAGGTTTAAAAAAAAAAAAAAAAAAAAAAAAACCTTCTGGAGGGAAAATAAAGCAGATCCAACCACTCACCTGTGCCCACTCCTAAATCTCCACTCTCTGCTTACAGTTTTGCATTCTGCACCCACTCCACCCCAGCCCTGTTTTGCATAACCAAAAACAGACAACAAAAAACCTGATGAGAAGTTTCTGGACTGTTTTACCTTTCTCCTTTTCAATGGCGAGATATAAATGCTGCTTTGGGTTCCATAATCCTAGGGGGTTATGTTTACATAGTGAAATACATCCTACCAAATCAGGAAACAGTAACGGGAGACCCTTCAATTAGAGGTCACTGAGACTGAACCTGGGGCAAAAGGACCTGGGGGTGTAGCAGAGGAGCAGTCCACTTAATTTGTTGTGATGCCTGGTTCCCTTCTCTCTGCTCTCTGTGGCCCTCTTTGCCCCTTTAATCAAAAAGTGCAGAGAAGGGTACCAGAAGGGGGCTAGAGTTTTCAGAGGCAGCTTTCCAGCTTTGCACACAAGCAGGTAACAGAAGGTACCACAAAAATCCTCTCTGAAACACTCGGCAGAAACAACCTGTCAAAAGGACTAAAACCGCTGCACGTACTGATGCTTTCTGCAAGTTACCTATAAGTGTTTTATTTTCTTATACTTGAAATAGCTTTTACAATATTATTTTGATGGCTTTCTTTTCTCTCCTGATGGGCAATAGAAAAAGTGGATGATAGGTTTTAAGGATATTTGAGGGGAGAAAAGGAAGGATATGGCATTGTCTTTTGTTTTTTTAACATAGAGGTTTAATCAAACTCCCATGTTAAAATTGCTCCTCATATTACTGGTTTTACATGGACACAGAAACTAGGCACTTTAGAGGTGCACTTGCACGGCAGGCTGGGCCCCCCTTTTCTATATTTTATTTTACTTTTTTAGTATAGTGGTACTTAAAATCACTGGTTCACTTAAAAAGAAAAAAAAATGTTAAACTCTACTAATGTACAAGTAAGCTGAAAAGTTGCATTTATGTGTATTTTTTGCCATAGCAGGTACTGTATTTCTCATGCTGGATTTCAAAAAAAAAAATATATATATATATATATATCAAAAACAAACAAAAAAAACTGAAGGGTGGTGTTTTATTGGATTGTGACAGGTTGAATAATAAGGAATAAAGTCTTCGTCATTTCATTAAAACTGAGAGATGATGTAATGCGTATATAAGAGTTTTCTGAAGGGTTTTTTTGGGCTTTTAAACAGCTTATTTTTGTTTTTGTTTAGTTTTTAATTTTATTTTGGAAAGATATGATTGTATTATGTGCAACTCAGTTGCTTACATTATAACTACAAAATATTTTTGGGTTCCTGGAAAAAACAAAAGAAAAAAGACTAATAAATGTGTTTGGCTGCTAAGCATTTATTTATTGTGGCTTCTGGTTTATTCTGCCAGTGTAATTTGTTCATTTGTTGGAATATTCACCTTTCTCCTCCGTACCCCACCCCACCTCTGCTCCACACATAAAAGTATCAGAAATTCTGTTGAATTTGAGCCTTGACTGTTGTCTTTTTATCAGGGTGGTCAGTCTTTCTACTGCTTGCCTCCTGCCCCAGAGCGTACACACCTGCCAGGGTCCAAGCTTTCCAAAAGAAGCTGATGATCTTCTTTTACCATTGCCTGTTGTCTTGTTAGGTCCTGATTGGCACTGGTCAGAACTCAGGGTAGAGGAGAGAAGAGAGAATGCTGCCCTTGCTGCTGCCATTCACTGCTGGAAAGGAACGAGTGTAGAGGAGCTGATGAAACAGCAAAGGGGAGGGAAGGGTGGGAACTGATACTTTCCTGATTCCAGGAGTCTTCTGGATTTCATTTCTCTGAACCCTTTCAGATAGACGGCAGTAAACTCTTCATCAGGAGGCTGAGGCTCAGAATAATTAGGTAGCATTGCCCAACTCACAGTGAACTCTGTTCTGAACATGCCACATACATGCATGCACTCACTTAATTTAAACTTGTCTCTGCCACTGGTGAAATCATACCAGCAACCCAGGTGACATTCAAAAGTCATGCCAGCACTTGACCCATTTGGGGAGTAGGGACACATCTCAGTGGTAAAATACATGCTTAGCATGTGGGAGACTCCGAGTTAAATCCCTAGCACCATAAAAAAGTTAGTCTCTGTGATGAAAAACACCTGGATTTCTGAGGCCAGTTTGAAGAAACCCATTATACAAACTAGCATACAATGTACCATCCGTTTCTTCATAAAGAAGTAAACACTGGCCAGGTGTTGTGACTCATGCCTTAATCTCAAGCAGGAAGATTGAAAATTTAAGGCCCAGCCTTGAACTTCAGTGAAACGTCATCTCACACACACAAAAAAAAGAGCCTAGGGATGCAGCTCAGTGATACTGGGGCAAAAAAGAAAAGAGTATAAAACACTGGAAGGTGTGCAGAAGGGATGAGCCACATGTCTGCATCTTGATGTCCTGCCTATCCCAAAACCATGTTTTGTTTTTGACAGATACTGGTAAGTGCAAATTATGATCTTCCTACCAAAGACTTGAGTCTTTGTGTGTTTTGAAAATGCATAAATAGCTGATAAAGATGGCATGGTAGAATTCATGGTGATAAGATGAGAGTCACCTGGGTAGAGGTAGAGACGCATAATCTCAGCACTTAGGAGGCAGAGGCACAGGATCAAAAGTTCAGGGTCATCTTTGGCTACACAGTGAGTTTGAGTCAGGCTAGGCTATGTAAGACCATCTCAAGAAACAAAAACAATAAAAATAATTCATTAAAAATAAAGACAGCCGGGCATGGTGGTGCATGCCTGTAGTCCCAGCACTTGGGAGGCAGAGGCAGGCGGATCTCTGAGTTCAAGGCCAGCCTGGTCTACATAATGAGTTCCAGGTGAGCTGGGGGCTACAGGGAGACCCCGTTTCAAAAAGACAAAAATAAAAAAGACAGGCTGGAGAGATGGCTCAGCAGTTAAGAACACTGATTGTTCTTACAGAAGACCCGGGTTCGAATCCCAGCACCCACATGGCAGCTAAGAGCTGTCCATAACTCCAGTTTCAGGGGATCCAACAGCCTCTTCTGTCCTCTGTGGGCATTGCATGACATGGGTGCACTTACATGCAGGCAATACACGCATACACATAAAATAACAAAATTTTTTAATCATAAATAAAAATTTAAAAGACAAAGGCCAGGTAGGGTGTCACACACCTTTAATCCCCGAACTCGGGAGGCAGAGGCAGGTGGACCTCTGTGAGAGGTCTACATAGTAAGTTCCAGGCCAGCTGGGGCTGCAGGGAGACCCTGTCTCAAAAAGCCAAAAAATAAAAATGAAAAAGGCAAAAGACTCCTGTGTCCACAAAGAAAAGCTATCTGTCAGGGTTCTGTCACTCCTGCCAGGCCTTCCAGCCCCTCTCACAAAACTTGCCCCCTTCCAGCATCACAGATCAGCATCTTTGGCCATGGCTTCCTGTCCTCCCAGCTGGCTCTCCTGTTCTTTGATGGCATGCTTTGACTTGGTTGACCTTCCTGAGGTAATTCACCTCCCATGTTATAGCTCATTAGTGGATAACATGCTTGTTAATATCCTTGAGTTCCCCTACCCCTCTTGACATATGATGAATCCTCACTTTGGACAAGTGTCCATTTTTATTTTATACCAGCATTCAAAACCAGTTTAGCACTGCTGAGGGAAGAAGGGAAAAAAAAGAAAGAAAAAGGAAAAAAGAAATCTCTAAACACACCCTGATGCTCAGCCGTAGGACCTGGACACTGCTTCAGGATTTCCTGTATTTCTCCAGTCATTTCACTCTGGCCACTTCCCGATTACTGAAGACCTTTGCTGCACGAGTCCCAGCTGCTCAGGAGGCTGAAGCAGGAGGGTCACTGATATGCCTAGGAAATGGATACAAGCTTGGGCAACAAAAAACACCCTCTCCCTCCCCCTGTGTTGATTGTTTGAGACAGGGTCTTATTAGGTAGCCCTAGCTGGCCTTTAACTTGGTATGTACATCAAGCTGGCCTTCCACTCACAGAAATGTGCCTGCTAGAACTAAAGGGCTCATGACCACACCCAGCTTGATGGGATATGTTTTACGACACAAATCTGATAGTCATTTCCCAATCTTTTAGTGGCATTCCATTAGAATAGCACCTCGAATATCTTTATTTCCTACAAGGCTGTTATCATATGACTTTCATGTACCACACATACACACATCACCCTCTGCTCTCACCTTTGTCCAGCCCCGTTGCATCCCACTGTCTAGTGCAAAGCCTCCATTTTGTGTGAGCATTGTGGAATGAATATGCCTCATGGGTAACAGGATGTTACAGCAAAAAAGCTGGACAGGATGAGTACCCACACCTATAATCCCAGCACTCAGGAGGCTGAAAGGCAGATCACCTGGAGTTTGAGGCCAGTGTGGACTGAAGAGTGAGACCCTATTGAAGACATATACAAAAACAGGCTTTTTGAAAATTTGTATTCATGTATTTGAGGTGAGGTGTACATGGTGGTCAGAGGACAACTTGCAAATTGGAGTTACCTATTGGTTCTCCTACCATGTAAGCTCTGGGAATCGAGTTGGTATTGTCAGGTTTGGCAGCAAGTGCCTTCACCCACTGAGCCATCTTGTATTTGATTTATTTTTTATTTTTCAGATAGTTTCATGATAGTCCAGGCTGAACAAATTAGATTTTTTTTGGGGGGGGGTCTTTTTGAGACAGTGTCTCCCTGTAGCCCCAGCTGGCCTGGCACTTGCTACCTAGACTACTAGGCTGGCCTTGATCTCACAGAGAGCTGCCTGCCTCTGCCCCCCAAGTGCTGAGACTAAAGGTTTGTGCCACCACACCTGGCTTTAATTTATTATTTTATGTATGAGTGTTTTGCTTGCGTGTATGTAGGTGCACCACATGCATGCGATGCCCACAGAGGCCAGAAAAGGGCATCGGATCCCCTCGAAGAAGGGAATCTGGAAACTGAACCCAGGTCCTCTGCAATCTCTCCAGCCCCACAAACTAAGATTGTAAGAGGCAGAAATAAGAGCTAGAGGTGTAGCTCAGTGGTTAGACCACTGCCTACTGTTCCAAGGCCCTGGATTCATCTCTGGCATGAGGGCAGGGGACAGAAATAAAACATAAGGCTGGAGGTGTAGAGTACTTGTCTAGCATTTACAAAGCCCTGAATTTAGTTCCCAGTACCATAAAAAATTGGGTGTGTTGATGCACCCCTGTAGTCCCAGTACTTTAGAGGTGAAGGTAGGAGTAGCAGAAGTTCAAGGTCATCCTTAGCCACATAGAAAGTTTGAGGCCAGACTAGGCTAAATGACACCGTCTCAGAAAGAGAAAGAAAAAGCAACCATCTGAAGACCTGTTCATTGAACTAGGCCACAGAAAAAAAAACAAAGTTGAACTCCAGTTGAGAGATGCTGCTTCAGATAGCGTTGACAGTCAAATTGGATGTGTTTTAGATCTTTAAATCAAGTATCAACACTTTGGAGGACTCATGGGCTCATAAGGTAAGCCTTGTGGTGGGAGTGGGAGAAAAGGTGGGTTAAATCTTGGGGGAAACAATTATCACTGTTCAGAACACAGGAAGGCAGGAGGATCCCAGAGGTCTGCTGCCAATCGGGAAGGTGGGGAGGCTGTCCAAAGTGCTAAACATTTCAGCCAACCAGGAGAATGAATGAGTGCTGGGGGGTGGGGTTGGGGTAGTTCCCAGCACCATAAAAAATTGGGTGTATTGGTGCACCGCTGTAGTCCCAGTACTTTATAGGTGAAGATAGGAGTAGCAGAAGTTCAAGGTCATCCTTAGCACTCAGAAGGCAGAAGCAGGCAGATCTCTGCTGTGAGATTGAGGCCAGCCTGGTCTACATAGCAAGTTCCAGGTCAGCTGGTGCTACAGGGAAACCCTGTCTCAAAGAAAAAAAAAGAAAAAGAAAAAAAAAATGGTTATCAAAGGAATCAAGTTCTGAAATATAATCAATAAGTAAAAAAAATATGATTGTTAGCCAGGCGCAGTAGTGTATGCCTTTGATCCCAGCACTCAGGAGGCAGAGGCAGGCCAGCCTCTGTGAGTTCAAGGCCAGCCTGGTCTACATAGCAAATGCCAGGCCAGCTGGAGCTACAGGGAGACCCTGTCTCAAAAAAAAAAAAAAGTGTTTTACCTGCATGTATGTAAGTGCACTACATGCATGCAGTGTTCATGGAGGTCAGAAGAGGGTGTCCGATCTACTGGAAGTAGAGTTATGGAAGGGATGGTTGTTAGCCATCACGTGGGTGCTGAGAACCAAACTTGGGTCCTCTGCAAGCACAGCCAGTGCTCCCAACTCTCCAGCCCTATTCAGTAACTTTTTTTTTTTTTTTGGTCTTTTTGAGACAGGGTCTCCTGTAACCCCAGCTGTCCTGGAACTCACTATGTAGACCAGGCTGGCCTTGAACTTTAAAAAAAAATTACATTGTGTGTGTGTGTAGGCATGTTACTACACTGGTGCCATCGTAGGAGGCTATCCCACTGGAGTCTTTTCTCCTTTGACGAGGTGGGTCCCAGGTATGAAACTCAAATTGATGGGTTTGTCTTTACTGGCCCCTAATCAGTAACTTTAATGTTCCTGAAACACAGTTATTGAGAAAAGGGAATTCATTTCAGTAAACAAGCTGGAATTCAGAATGGAGCTCTTCCACCATGTGAGTGCTGGTATTTAAACCCTGGTCCTCTGGAAGAGCAATCAGTGCTCTTAACTGCTGAGTCATCTCTCCAGCCCCCACCCCCATTTTATTTTATTATTATTACTTGTCAGCCATAGTGGAGCATGGGATGGGGAAGAGGCGCCACACTGCCACCTGTAGCAGCCCTTTTGTTTTTGTTTCTGTTTGTTGACACAGGGTCTTAAGTATACTATGTAGCTGAGGATGATTTTGAACTCCTGATCTTTCTGCCTTCATTTCCCAAGTACCTCCATCTTCTAAGTGCTGGGACTATAAATAGGTGTGAGCCACCGTGCCTGGCTACCCAAAACAATCTTTTTTTTTAATATTTAATATTTTTACTTTATGTGTATGAGTGTATTGCCTGCATGTATGTGAGCGCACCCGTGTTGTGCAATGCCGCGAAGGTCAGAAGAGGGCTTCGGATTCCCCTGACCCTAACGGAAGAGAAACCCGGTGACCCGCGGCAGGAAGCAGCCAAGCCTGGCCCACCAGTTCTCCTCTACCCGGTAGCGGAAGTCCCACCCCACAGCGCTTCCTGCTGGCGTGCTGGCGATGGCGGCGGCCGGAGACCCCGGTGGTACGGACAGCTACCGCTCTCCGCTGGCGTCCCGGTACGCCAGCCCCGAAATGTGCTTCCTGTTCAGCGACAGGTGCAAGTTCCGCACGTGGCGGCAGCTGTGGCTGTGGCTGGCGGAGGCCGAGCAGGTAACGGCAGTGTGCGGGTGCAGGGCGCGGGGCCGGCCGACCGGGGCGCACATGGGGCCCGGACACCTGCGTTCCCACCGGGACGCACACTAAAGACTCGCCAAAAATGAGATTTTCGGGGCTGGAGAGCTGAGTCAGAAGTGAAGAGCATGGGCTCTTACAGGGGACTCGGGTTCGAATCCCAGCACCCACATGGCGGCTCACCACCATGCGTAACTACAGTTCCAGGGGATCCCGCGCCTCCTACTGACCTCCACGAGCATTGCACGACACGGGTGCACTTACATTCAGGCCATGCACTCGTGCACATAACAAAATGTTTTAAAATGAGATTCTTAAAACCTTGCAAACTTGGTGATTTCCCTTGTTGCCTTCTTGCAGAGGACAAAACCGAGTCGTCAGGGAACGAGGCTTGCCCTAGGCTACCCGGCAAGGCCCTGAGAGCCCGGCTGGGATTTGACCCTGGGTGGGTCCTGGAGCCTGAGCTGAGTGAGCGGCTTAACTACCACCCCCACCCCCACCCGGCTCCTTCCCTAGTACCTGTGATCCTAGGGGGGAGGATCCTGGTCAGGAGTTATTAGGGAACTTGGGTGGTTTCTCTTACACTCACTCCAAGTGCACTCGGTTCAGCCCTTGGGGGAGGGAGGCTTCCCAGTGCCGGTGAAGGTGATCCAGAGAGCTCTAAGGCCTACCTCTCAAGTTTCAGAGGAATGTGCCTCCGGAGCAGGGCAGCAGCTGCTTCGAGCAACAAAGACTGTATGAGGAACGTTTGGGATCCAGACTTTTTTGTCAAAGATTTATTTTATGCATATGAATGCTTTGCCTGCATATACAGATGTACGTGCATCACATGGGTACAGTGCACATTGAGGCCAGAAGAGAGTGTCAGATCTCCTGGAACTGGACTTGAAGAAAGTTGTCATCCAACATGTGGGTACTGGGAACGGAACCCTGGTCCTCTGAAAGAGCAGCCATTGTTCACTGCTAAGCCAGCTCTCCAGCCCCAAGGACCCAAACTTTCATTCATTCTGCTCAGCCCCCATCAACTGATTAGATAGCATTGGACATTTCTCCAGTGCATTCCATGTCCTGGGTCTTGTTTAGCACCTTTTCAAAGGTGTCTGATATTCCTTAAGCATGTATAAAAAGCTCATCAAGTCTCGAAAAAAAAAAAATCATAGGGAGAGTTAATAAACTACTGGTCCAGCACCAACAGTAGTAGTGAGTAGAGCTTTAATCATGCACTGTGCATTAGGAAGGACTCTACTCATTCATCTGCTAATCCACATTCTGCAGATGTAGCATGCAAGCCTTGACTGGCGTCACCATGACTAGCAAGTAACTTCGCGCTGACACTGCAGTGTAGGGGGGGTTTATCTGGTCTACAAATTGCCTGAAGTGTTTACAGCTGAAGGTGTGAATTATCTGTATTAGATGATTGATACAGATCATATCGCTGGTTGAAAGAAAATGGGAAATGAGAGGCGGTGTGGATTTATTACTATCGTGCAAGTGTGTGCATGATGCAGTGGGGAGGGGCGCATGTGTGGTGGTCCCTCAGATGTTTTGTGTACTTTGTTCTCTCCTTCCACCCTCCCATGGTTTCTGTGGTGGAATTCAGGCCTCCAGGCAAGTGCCTTTACTGCCTGAGGGATCTCACTGCCCTGACAGTGTTTCACTTGAAGTCATGATTCTTCTGCTTCACCCTCCCCAGTGCTAGGAGTCCAGTACAGGCAACACCAGGGCTAGTGTTACAGAGCTGTTAGGGTTTCTATGAGTGAGTCCAGCTGAAGCCAGTGTAAAGTCCCACTGTTTGCACACTCACATGCCAGGTGCTAGGACTTAAGTAATGAACAGAGCAAAGGCCTCTTCTCATGGAGTATACCTTCTGGAAGTCTGGGTAGGTTCCTGGACTATGTGAAAGTGCCACACAGTGATGAGTACACAAAATAGAACCAGGCTAGGGAGTAGCGTTGGCACAGGATGTTTTACATGCAAGTTGGGGAAGGCCTCAAAACCTTGGAGAGGCAGGAGGGAACAGTCAACACCAGGGTTACAGTGTTTTGTGTTTTTCAGTGTACTTGGAATTTACTACGATTTGTTGAGAAAGTTCCTCCACATGGCTCCCTCCCCTATTGGGTACTTTTTAGCTTGGTTGCTCTGAATTTTAATTCAGGAGTTGAGCAGTAGGGAATTTTCTCAGTGTTACTTCAGTTCAAATAATTATACATCAAGTTCATTTGATTTTCATTTGCCTCTTCTGCAGACACTTGGTTTGCCTATCACAGATGAACAAATCCAGGAGATGAAGTCAAACCTGGACAACATTGACTTCCAGATGGCTGCTGAGGAAGAGAAACAGCTGCGTCACGATGTGATGGCTCACGTGCACACGTTTGGCCGCTGCTGTCCGAAAGCAGCAGGCATCATTCATCTGGGTGCCACCTCCTGCTATGTCGGAGACAATACAGTAGGTGCCTGGACTGTTTGTACTTGGGACCCATCTTTATAAAGCATTTATACATTTTTAATTTTTCAGATTTACCAAAGGCCTGACTGCTATGGCTTCTAAAAAGAAAACATTGCACTAGTTATTATGACCCTCAGTTGGTGTCTGTGATCAGATATGGCAGAATAACTGTGTTTTCTGGAGTTTTCTAGGGGCATCTTCTGTTTGGAGCAGTTACTTCCTTCGTTTAGTCTTCACAACCACTGTAGAGATCATCTGATTTCCAGTTTTCAAAAACTGAGTGAAATTTATGCTTTTTCTGACCATATCCAACCCCAACTTATCCGTACCGCCTGAAACATCCTCTGCCTCCATGCTGGCATATACACCCCCTGAGTCTCCCATTTCTGCTGCCTGCTTATGTATAGGCAACCTACTAGTAGACACAAAGGAAGAAAAATGGCTCCCCCTCCCCCAGCAGCTAGATGTGGAGCCTCACAAGCCTCTGTCCCACCCATGATAGAATTATTAACGGGCTTGATCTTGTGCATGTAACCACAACTGCTGTGAGTTGATGGAAAGGCCATGTCATCTCCAGAAGACAGCATCTCACGCCACTCCTTCCTGTTCTTTTGTTCTTTTGGCCCCTTTTCCTCACATTCCCTGAGCCTTATGGGAGGTTGGCAGAGCTGTCCCATTTTGGGCTGAGCTTTCAGTCACTTGTGCTCAGCACTTTGACATGTTGATGAGTCTATAGCACTGCTGCCTCTGTAGAAAGTTTCTCTGATCAAAATTGAGAGCAGCAGTTTATACATTTCTTTTTTATAGTTTTTTAAAAAATATTTCTTAATTTTATAAGTGTATTGCCTGCATGTAAGTGCACCATAACTCCAGTTCCAGGGGATCCAACGCCCTCTTATGTCTTCTCCAGGCATTGCAGGACACAGGTGCACATACATACATGCATACATAACACTCATACACATAAAATAAAAATAAGCTGGGCATAGTGGCACATGTAGTCTATGTAGTGAGTTCCAGGACAGCTGGGGCTAGCTACAAGGAGATGCTGTCTCAAAAATGACAAAAAAAAGAAGGGCATTCTAATTCAAGTTGCCCAGAATACCTTTTATTTCTTGAAATAGGGTCTCAATACATTGTGTTATTACCCAAGCTGGTCTTTGACTTGTGAACTCAGCCTGTCTTCCTGCCCCAGCCATCTGGGTAGCTGGTCTATAAGCCTGTGCCACTGGGGCTGGCTTCTTTTTAGAGTTAAATGATGAATAATTAAAGATACCTGTGTGCAAGTAGCCAGGTACTAGAATAATAATCCTCTTATTTGGAAGTCTTTTTATTATATTTATTTACTTTGGAGGTGGGGCACATGGGCTGTGGTGTGCACGTGGAGGTTAGAGAATGACTTGTAAAAGTTGCTTCCACCGAGCACATTCTGAAGATCCAACTCAGATTGACCAGCTTGGCAGCAAGTGTCTTTACCTGCTGAACCATCTTGCTGGTCTAGAAGATCTTTAGAGTACCCAGGGAATACTCAGTCTCAGTGATGGTAGGTAAGAATGTGTCAGAATTGCCCAAATACTCTGTATCTCTTAGCTCCCCTAAGAGCATTTTGGGGGCTTAGGGATGTAGGTATGTCACTTGCCTAGAGTGCATGAGGTGCTAGAGTCTACCTCCAAAAGAAAGAAATGGCAGCTTTAAGTTTCTTAGACCTTGATGTTCTGGGTCTGGTCTTCTCATATTGACAATACCTATGAGAAAAACTAGGGACAGTACTAATGGACTGTGCCATGACGCCTGGGCCTGGGCCTTCTGGAGAGAGAAAAGCTGTGGGCATGGATGTTTTTCAGTCAATGTAGATAGCACATACTTTAGACAAGCAGGTTTTGTTCCCTATGGATCCCAGTAGTGCTTTTGTCGTGTGAGTTACTGTGGTATGGTTTGGATTTCTGCAGCATCTCTTGTAGCCCAGGCTAGTCTTCAGCTGGAGCTTGCTATGTAAGCAAGGATAACCTTCAACTTTTGGTCCTCCTGCCTCTGCTTCACAAGTGCTGGGATTACAGGTTTTAACCTTTCTGTTTTATGCTGGGAGTTGAATCTACGGCCTCCTGCATGCTAGGCAAGTAGTCTGCCAACTGAGCCATATCCCCAAGCTCAGTTCTCATGCTTTTAAACAATGAGAAAAGAGCCTCCTAGCGTCTTCAGGCACACGCAGTTGCTAAAGTTAAATGGATTGCTTGCTGGCTGAGACAGCCAGCTCTAATGGCCAGAAAGTGCTAAGTAATAATGCTGTGTGACAAAGTTGTGTAATGTGGAACACTGAATTTTCCTTTTTAGGACCTGATTATTCTTAGAAAGGCATGTGACCTGCTTTTGCCAAAGGTAAGATGTTGACAAAAGTTTCCTGCTTGCTTTAGCTTCCTTGTAATAGATGGGTTCCAAGTATAATGATAAATGAATCGACACAGTGTTGATTGTATTGTCATTTTCTCCAGTGAATGACCCTGTTTTTAATCTGTGGAACTAATTGTCTCTCCTTGGGTTAAAATACTGTAAGTGAAGCTGGGCGTGGTGGCGCACACCTTTAATCCCAGCACTTGGGAGGCAGAGCCAGGCAGATCTCTGAGTTTGAGGCCAGCCTGGTCTACAAAGTGAGTTCCAGGCCAGCTAGGGCTACACGGAGATCCTGTCTCAAAAAGACCAAAAAAAAAATTAAAAATACTGTAAGTAAGCCAGACGTGGTAACTCATGCCTATAATCTTGGTGTTTAGGAGGTTGAATTAGGAGGATTGCCACAAATTCAAGGCCACCCTGGGCTACCTAGTGAGTTCCAGGCCAGCCTAAAACACTTTGAGTAAATGCTTTTTAAAGTACAGCCTTTTAAACGTAGGTATTGTAACTAGAGACTTGCCGCTGGAGTATACACCTCAGGGTTATGGCTTGGTCCTGGTATCCTGCAGTGGTCTTAAAATAGTTTGTGACATGTTAGGGAGTTGACTCTATTTTCAAATGTCAGTTTCTAAAGACACAGGAACTACCTTTCATGGGCTGGAGATTAATTTTATATAAAATTATCTCAACATTTAGTTGCAGTTATCTAATGAACTTGGTTGAATTCACCCTCTTTCACCACATGGTCTTTCTTGTAGCTTGCTAGAGTGATCTCGAGGCTTGCTGACTTTGCTAAGGAACGCGCTGATCTACCTACCTTAGGTTTCACACATTTTCAGTAAGTGGTAAGATTACTTTTGGGGACCTGAACTTGTCTGCGTATTGAGGTAACTTGGGGCCCATGAGAAAAGAACCTGATTCACTTTCCCCAACCAGGAAAAAAGTACAAAGATTCCCAGAAAGATAATCACAATGTAAATGTTGATTGCCTTGGTTTAGGACATAACAGGTTAATGAAAATCTTCCCCTTTTTGGTCCATGCATGTGTTGACAAGAGCTCTACCTTAGAGCTACACCCCAAATTGTATAGTTGTGATTTTAAGATATGTGAACTTTTTTTTTGGTCTTTTTGAGGCAGGGTCTCCCTGTAGCCGCCCCAGCTGTCCTGGAACTATGTAGACCAGGCTGGCCTTGTTTTTTGACAGGGCCTTACCATGTAGCGCTGGCTAGCCTGGAACTTACACTACATAGACCAGGCTGACCTCGAACTCACAGAGATCTGCCTGTCTCTGCCTCCTAAGTGCTGGGATTAAAGGCGTGTGCCCACCACACCCGGCTATGTGAGTATTTTTATGTTTACTGGATAACGCCCTTTCTCAAAGCTTATATCATCTTTGAAATGCTAGTGGCAGGCATTGAGTGATGCTCAGTAGTGTAGTATGTTGGTACCTGGTTTATTTTGCCTGATACATTATACATCAAGAACCCATGAAAGCCCATTGAACCTGAAGAAACTTCATGAGGTGTCCAGGCACAGTGGCTGGGTTGTGACAGGTGTGGCTTTCTCTGCTGGCTTCCCTGCACTCTGTCACTTCTGTGTTTCGGCTTAGCTTCCTCTCCTGGGTCTGTAGCGAATGCTCAGGAAAGGCAGCCTCGTTCCAGTGTGCCAGCAGTGGCTCAGAGTGTCAGTCCATGCAGCTACCAGGTCTCACTGAGGTTTCACTGAGTTCACATACCGTAATAGTTATCCTTTGCAGGGCTGGAGAGATAACTCAGCAGTTAAGAGGTTACTGCTCTTGCAGAGGACCTGGGTTCGATTCCCAACACCCACATAGCAGCTCCAGTGCCCTCTTCTGGTCTTCTGGTACATATATATACATGCAGGCAAAACACTTGTACACATAAAATATAAAAAAAAATTTTTTTTTTTGTTTTTTTGAGACAGGGTCTCCCTGTAGCCCCAGCTGGCCTGGAACTCACTATGTAGACCAGGCTGGCCTTGAATTCACAGAGATCCACCTGCTTCTGCCTCCCAAGTGCTGGGATTAAAGGCGTGTGCCACCACGCCCAGCCTATAAA
>NW_008338534.1:245487-259389 GCF_000622305.1 Nannospalax galili | reverse complement strand
TGTGTATGCATGTATTGCCTGCATGTAGGTAAGTGCACCCATGTTGTGCAGGGTCCGCAGAGGACAGAAGAGGCTGTTGGATCCCCTGGAACTGGAGTTGCGGACAGTTGTTAGCTGCCATGTGGGTGCTGGTATTCGAACCTAGGTCTTCTGCAAGAACAGCCAGTGTTCTTAACCGCTGAGCCATCTCTCCAGCCCCATAAATAATTTTTAAGTCATCCTGATGGGCATGGTAGCACATGTCTTTAATCCTAGCACTCAGGAGGCAGAGGCAGGCAGATCTCTGTGAGTTTGAGGCCAGCCTGGTCTATGTAGTGTAAGTTCTAGGCTAGCCAGAGCTACATAGTAAGACCCTGTCAAAAAACAAAACAAAAATTCATCCTTTTAAAGTATTTTTACTGAATTTACAGGTGTGTGATCATTTCTACTTTAATTTTAGACTATCTCCATCATCCACAGAACTAAGCCCACACCCATTAGTGATCACCTCTGTCACCCCCTTCCCCCACTCCTGGCAAGCACAGATCTGTTCTTTGTAGATTTATTTATTTATTTATTTATTTCACAAACTTAATGTCAATGAAATCATGTATGGGATATGACCTTTGTGACTGACTTCTTTCATGAAAAAATGTTTCCAGCATTCATGGTACAACACATGTGCACAATTATTTCTATTTATGACTGAATAATATTCCATTTCATAAACTGTTTTCCTCTTCATCAGCTGGTGAGCATTTGAGTTGTTGTGGCTGTTATGAATAGTTCTGCTGTGAACAAGTCCACTCAGATGAATCTGTTAGCAGGAGTCAGCAAGAGAGACTAGTGAGACTTACTTGGGGTGTCCCACATCTCCTGGTGTGCCTCCTGTAGATGATGTGAGTTGTATATCTAGTGCTTGGAAACTTGCAGCTTTTTTTTTTTTAGAGCGAGCACTGCCACTCTGGGCTCTGCAGCTTTCTCTTCATGATAAGAAACAGACCATCCATGTGGGGAGCACTCTTTACTGCCAAGCTCACTGCCCTTGCTTGCTTTCTGTTAATCTGTCATTAGAATGATTTAGGCTCCAGGTTAGAAACACATTTGCAGTTCATTGAAGTCTTGGTAAAATGTGTTTCAGAGTTTTTTCTATGTTGAATCTCGGCTTCTCACAAAGGCCAGTCCTTCACCACCAGTCTAGAGACACCTGCTCTAGTGTCTTTGGCCTCATATTCTTAGCATTTAAAAATGTCAACAATTTTGGTTTTGTTTGTTTTTTTAATGTGTGTGTTTTGCCTGCATGTATGTAAATATACCACATGCGTGAATGCCCACGGAGGCCAGAAGAGTTGGGTCCTCTGTAAGATCAGCAAGTGCTGCTAACCACTGAGCCATCTCTCAAGTCCTGTTTTATATTTTTCTTAATGCATTATTTTCTTTACATCTGTGTATATGATATAGGTCTGGGCACTGGTGTCACAGCATATGTGTGGGTGCCAGAGGACAGCTTGTGCAGCCAGGTCTCTCCTTCCACTTCCTTGTGGGCTCTGGGGGATCGAACTCTGGTTGTCAGACTTGCAACAAGTACCTTTACCAGCTCAGCCATTTTGCCAGCCCTGTTTGTCACCTTTATTTGTGTGTGTGTGTGTGTGTGTGTGTGTGTGTGTGTGTGTGTATGTGTGCACATGTGCGCACACCCAGGTGCCCACAGAGGCAGAAGAGGCATCAGATTTCTTGGAGCTGGGGTTACAGGCATTTGTAAGCCACTTGATATGAGTACTGGATCCAAAAGTCCAGTAATCTGGTAGAACAGTAAGCTGTGCCATCTCTCCAGCCCCTGTTTAAAAATCTTTTATTTTGGGCCAGGCGTGGTGGCACATGCCTTTAATCCCAGCACTCGAGAGGCAGAGGCAGGCAGATCTCTGTGAGTTCAAGGCCAGCTTGGTCTACATAATGAGTTCCAGGACAGTTGGGGCTACAGGGAGACCCTGTCTCAAAAAAGACCAAAAAAAATAAATAAATAAAAAATCTTTTATGTGTATGATAAGTATGCCATGTGCGTGGGGAGGCCAGAAGAGAGCCTTGGATCCCATGGAACTGGAGTTACAGATGGTTGTTAGCCATCATGTGGGTGCTGGGAAGTGAACCCAGGCCCTCTGCAAGAGCAGCCTTAACTGCTCTTAACTGCTGCATCATTGCTCCAGCCCCCTTTTTATATACTTCATTTATTGCATATGAGGCCAGGCAGGTGCATGCCAAACATATGGGTGAAGATCAGAGAACAGTTTCCCTGAGTGGGTTCTCCTACCACGTGAGTCCAGGGATCAAACTCAGGTTGTCAGGCTTGGCAGTAAGCACTTTAACCCATTAAGCCATTTCTTTGGCCCATGGATTGTTGTTATCGTCGTTGTTGTTAGATAGAGTCACTTGTAGCTCAGACTGGCCCTAAAGCTGCAGTCCTCCTGCCTCAGCCTCCTGAGTGCTAGAATTACAAGTGGGTATTACCCTACCAAGCTAGCCCTTTAGTTCTGTGGAGGCAGGGCTTTACTTAGTCCTTTTCTCAGAATTTTTAGCTCTTGTTTTGACTACTAGGTGCTCCAGTTCTTTATTCCATCTCCAAAGAGCAACTGTAGCTTTTGAAAAGCAGATAGTGTTTGTAAAGTTAGGCCTTGGTTTGGGATCTCTGTGTGTTACCCTTTAGGCCTGCTCAACTGACCACAGTTGGGAAGCGCTGCTGCCTTTGGATTCAAGATCTTTGCATGGATCTCCAGAGCTTAAAGCGAGTCCGTGATGAGCTACGTTTTCGGGGAGTGAAGGGAACCACTGGTACTCAGGCCAGCTTCCTGCAGCTCTTCGAGGGAGATCACCAAAAGGTATTTTGAAAGTTATCCGAGGGATTCATTAACTCAGCAGTGTCAGCCTGCAAGACAAGGAGCTGGGTCAAGTAGGAGCGATTGATCCCAGAATGGGCTGGAAGGGCGTAGGGCCAGAACCTGGGCAGGATGACCAGTCACGGTACTCATAGTGAACACCAGGATGTCTCTCACAGTGTGTTTTTTCTCTCTCCGAGGTGGAGCAGCTGGACCAGATGGTGACCAAAAAGGCAGGATTTGAGAGGTACATGTGACGAAATGCAGGCTCCCTGTTACATTGATGGCAGGTCTCTGGATTTGACCATACTTGTTGTCTTCTCTACCTGCTTCCTTACATCTCTGGCTTGGTGTTTTCTTAATACTCTGGTTTCTTATACTATAAGAAGGGGCTGGCGAGATGGCTCAGTAGGTCTGCTCTTGCAGGGGACCCAGGTTTGGTTCCCAGCACCCACATGGCAACTAACAATCATATGTAATTCAAGAAGAGGGATCCAACACCCTCTTCTGGTCTCCATGGCACTAGGCATGCATGTGCATACATGCAAGTAAAAATCATACATATAAACTTTTTTTTGAAAAAAAGAGACAGTGTCTCCCTGTATCCCCAACTGGCCTGGAACTCACTATGTAGACTAGCCTCCTTTTCACAGAGATCCCCCTTCCTCTGCCTCCTGAGTGTTGGGATTTAAGGTGTGTGCAAGGCATAGTGTCACAAACCTTTAATCCCAGCACTAGGGAGGCAGAGGCAGGTGGATTTCTGTGATATCAAGGCCAGCCTGATCTGCATAGCAAGTTCCAGGCCTGCTGGGCTACAGGGAGACCATGCCTCAAAAAATCAGAATATTAAAGTTTTAAAAAGCTCTAAGAAAGAGGAGCTGTGTACTGCGGTTACTTTGGTAACCTTATGCATATTGCTTTTTGTTTTGCTTTGGAGATACAGTCTTACTCTGTGCCGGGAATTTGTTAGGTAGCCCAGATTGGCCTCGAACATACTGCAGTCCCTCCTGCCAGTTGCAAGTTGCAGGTCAGACCCGCCCCCTGGGCTCCATGTAACTGATTATACCAGGACACCAAGATTCACTTAGAATTGGTTTTTGGTTTGTCTATTTGACAGTCACAGTCTGATATATTTTAACAAATCTTTTATTTATTTCTAGGGCTTTCATCATCACAGGACAGACCTATACACGGAAAGTAGACATTGCGGTGCTATCTGTGCTGGCTAGCTTAGGCGCATCAGTGCACAAGGTGAGAGGAGCAGCTTATGGGGAAAGGTTGGAGTTTGGGATGCCACAGACAGACCAAAGTGTCACTTACTTGCATCTCAGTACATCACTCATAACATTTGGGGATCTACCGGGAACACCTAGACTTTGTATTCTCCTTAAAGTTGTTCCTAGAACTACAACATGCCCGTCTTGTTGAAGAATGTATTACAATTGATATTCCGGGCTGGAGAGATGGCTCAGCAGTTAAGAACACTGGTTGTTCTTGCAGAAGACCGGGTTTGAATCCTAGCACCCACATGACAGCTTACAACTGTCCGTAACTCCAGTTCCAGGGATCCAACAGCTTCTTCTGTCCTCCAAGGGCATTGCATGACATGGGTGTGCTTACCTACATGCAGGCCATACATGCATACACATAAAATAAAAATTGAAAAATAGGGGCTGGAGAGATGGCTCAGAGGTTAAGAACACTGGTTGTTCTTGCAGATGACCCGGGTTCAAATCCCAGCACCCACATGGCAGCTAACTGTCCGTAACTCCAGTTCCAGGGATCGACAGATTCTTCTGTCCTCCATGGGCATTGCACGACATGGGTGCACTTACCTACATGTAGGCAATACACGTATACACATAAAATAAAAATAAAAGCTTTAAAAAATAAAATTGATATTCCTCGGCCAGGTGTGGTGGTGTGCGCCTGAAACCACATCACTTTATGAGGACAGGTGGGAGAACCATTGTGGCTGCACGGCAAGATGATAGCCAGTGCTACACGAGGCCCTACCTTAAAGGAAGAAAGGGCGATAATCCTACCATCTTCCCATGATGACCTGTACCTGTCTTTCTCTAATGCACACGTCCCTTTCCTATTTTCTTCCTATGGTCAATCATTCGGTGTCCCTGTCTCTCTCTCTCTCTCTCTCTCTCTCTCTCTCTCTCTCTCTCAACAGGGTTTTGCTATGTAACCCACAGTGGCCTCAAACTTGTGATCCAGGCGACAAGGTTACATATCACCACACCCAGCTTCATGATGGTTTAAGCAGTTTTTGACCAAAAAAATGTTTTGTTTTTGTCATTGTTCTGGTGCTGATAGAACCCAGGGCCTTCTGTTTTCCAGGCACATGCTCTACCACAGACCCGACTCCTCAACCCATGTTCCTCGGTTTGTCGTCCCAGCTTTTCAGGAGCAGAGCAGTCAGAGTAGATGCTGTATGGGAGCTCTTAGGCAGGTGGGGCTGATCTTGTTGTATTCAGCAACAACACACCTTAGGAGCTTGCCACCTGCATCAGCCTAACCCAAGCTCTCTTGCACCTGAGTGTGGGGGTTGACATCTGCTCTGCTTCCCACAGATTTGCACTGACATACGCCTCTTGGCAAACCTGAAGGAGATGGAGGAACCCTTTGAAAAACAGCAGATTGGTGAGTGTAATGTGGAGACCTGGGAGCACCTCAGAACTGCTAGAGAGGCATGTGCACCTGTTTTTGGAGTGTGCCCTATGGGATGCTTGTACACTTGCTATCCCCAGAAGCCTTTCTGCCTTTGCATCTCATCCTCTTATGTGGACAGGCTCGAGCGCGATGCCATACAAGCGAAACCCCATGCGCTCAGAACGTTGCTGTAGCCTGGCCCGACACCTGATGGCCCTTGTCATGGACCCACTACAGACTGCTTCTGTGCAGTGGTTTGAGCGCACATTGGATGATAGTGCCAACCGGTCAGTGAAATGGCATCACATGCTGCACAGTGGGCAGAGGGCTGAAGGAAGTGTCTAGAAGCTAAAGGACATTTGAGCCTGTCTGCTGCCCTTCTTGTCCCCAAGGGGCTTTGAGTGTAGCAGACAGTAAGGCAAAGACATGTAAGGAGTAGTGTGCTAGATATTATGATCAAAATGTGCAGTGTGCAAAGAGGCAGGCGTTTGGAGGAATCCAGGAAAGCTTCCTAATGAGGTGATGCCTTAAGACTTAGGAAGCCAGGCATGGTGGCACACACCTTTAATCCCAGCACTCAGGCAGGTGGATCTCTGAGTTCAAGGCCAGCCTGGTCTACATAGTTCCAGGCCAGCTGGGACTATAGAGAGACCCTGTCTCAAAAAAAAACTTAGGAAGAAAGAGCTAAGATGTGGGTCAGGTGGTACAGTGCTTGCCTCATATGCATGAAGCCTTGGATTTGATCTCCAGCACTGCATAAAACTAGACATGGTGGCACACATCTGTGATTCTAGCACTCAGGAGGATGGGAAGGTCATCCTCCTCTACATAGGGAGTTGGCATCTATCTGGGCTAGAGACTGTTTCAGAGGAACCAGCATAAGCATTTAAAGGATAATGAGGAGCACATATAAAAACACAAAGGCAGGCTGTCAACTGAGGGAGCCACCTGGCAGCTGGGCCTGAAGTCCCTGCACGGCATGACCACAGGCAGGACCTCCATAGTGGAGAGTGCTACAGACCCCAAAAGGAGTTCAGACTTTACTCTAGCATCACGATATATTTTAGCATCACGATATATTTATCATGGATGGATCAGAAGTAACCAGCACGCATGTCTCTACTCCTTAAAGCAGGTCCACACTCGTCAGTGTACTGGGGTGTGTTCTCTTGTCCTTCCCCTTTTTTTCCTTCTTTGTCTCTTGTCACCCAGGCTGGCTTTGATCTCATTATGTGGCCAAGGATGACTGATATGCCACCATACTCAAACTTCACTTTTTTTTGAGACAGCGTCCTGCTTTATAGTACAGGCTTCTCTAGAGCTCACAGTTTTGCTTCAGCATCTCAACTGCTGGAATTTCTGGCCTGTGGCACAAGAGAGTGGACTCGGGACACCCTGAGTGGAGGAGGGATATAGAGCCAGCCATCTGGGATCCATACATGACCCAACATTATTTTATCAGAATAACTTGTCCAGGAACCTTGTGAAGACCAGAATCTATGGATCCCCAAGCCCCTCTTATAAAGTGCTATAGTGTTTACACTGAGCCTGTTCATCCTCCTGTATACTTTAAATGATCTAAATTACACATCATACCTAATACTATGTAAATATTGGTTGAATAATTACTGTATTGTTTAGAGATGACTGCCAAAATCTGTCCAGTGCTGAACCAAATTATTTTTCCCAACTGATGCATGGTTGATTAAATCCATGGAGGCCAAGTTTTCAGATAACAGAAGGCTGACTACTTTTTTGGTAGGGTTTGGCCTAATTTGGTTTACTTGCTACCCCAGCATTGTTTTGGAATATCATTTGTGCTGAGGTCCTGGGTGGATCCAGTCTAGCAGTTTAGCAGTCTAAGCCCACATGGGCCCAGTGGTGTGGACAGAGTCAGGTAGAACACCCAGTGTCAGTGAGCTTGAGTGAACTTAAACAACTCAGTGACTGGCATGCTCCTGGCATGCACTGGGAGAGAGCAGATTGGTCCTGGTGAACAGGAGGCAGTGAGAGCAACTTGACTGAGTTGGGGTTTGACATGGAGCCTTAGGTATGTACAGGTCTGGTTCTTGGGCAAGTGATGTAGACCAGAAGTAAAGATCCGAGGTTCATGGGGACATTAGGGTGAGTGAGTCATGAGACTGAAGGAAATGGCCCAGAGTGCATATGCATGAGAAGTGGGGAGGGCAGCTTCTTGGGACACACCTGCTGTGTCTCTGATGGTGGTATTTGGTAAAGGGATTAACTGCCCACATTTGTTTTGTAGACGGATCTGTCTGGCTGAAGCATTTCTCACTGCAGATACTATATTAAATACATTGCAGAACATTTCTGAAGGATTGGTGGTGTACCCCAAAGTAAGAGACCTCCACTAGAGTCAAGAATAAGGAGGGGCTGGGGTATGGGAAGGGAGTTGCTCTGGAGGAAGTGTATTGGGGTACTGTGTGCTATGGGAGTTCTGTCCAGACCTCATTCTTGAGTATGATACAGTGGTAGGGAACTGTGGACTTCATAGGCATACACACAGAGCGAGGAAAAACACTGAATTGTCTTGACTGTCTACCAGCATGCCCCTGCAGCTAGGTAACCAGGCAGAGGAGGTGGTACCAGTGGGCCTTGTTTTAAATACCTGAGACCAATGAGCTCATCTCCATTGGATATTCAGCTCCTGACACAGGGCCATAAGACTGAACTGATTTGCTATTTCAAGAATTATTCCTGGGAGTCTGGAGAGATGGCTCAGCGATTAAGAGCACTGGCTGCTCTTGCATAAGACCTAGGTTCAGTTCCTAGAACCTATATGGTGCCCCTAACTCCAGTTCCCAGGGGATCTGATACCCTCTTCTGACCTCTTTGGGCATTGCACAACACAGGTGCACTTACATACATGCTGGCAATACACTCATACACATAAGATAAAACATTAAAAAAAAAAGAAAGAATTTATTCCTGGGGTTGGAGGGGGATGGCTCAGTGGTTAAGAGCACTGGCTGCTCATCAGGGGACCCAAGTTTGGTTTCCAGTGCCCTCTTCTGGCTTCCACAGGCATTACACAACATGGATGCACTTATATACATGCAGGTAAAACACATAAATTTTTTTGTCTTTTTGAGACAGGGTCTCCCTGTAGCCCCAGCTATCCTGGAAGTCACTGTGTAGACCAGGCTGGCCTTGACTCACAGAGATGCCTTTGCCTCCCAAGTGCTGGGATTAAAGGCGTGCGTCACCACGCCCAGCTCATAAAATTTTTTAAAAAATTATTCCTGGGGCTGGAGAGATAGCTCAGTGGTTAAGAGCACTGGCTGCTCTTGCAGAAGACCCAGGTTCAATTCCCAGCACCCACATGGCGGCTACGAAGCGTCCTTAACTCCATTTCCAGGGGAATCCAAAGCCTTCTTCTGACCTCTGAGGCATTGCATGACATGGATGCACTCACATACATGCAGGCAATACACTCATATGCATAAAATAGAAATAATAAAATACTAAAAAAATATATATATATTCCTGTGGGGACTGGAGAGATGGCTCAGCGGTTAAGAACATGACTGTTCTTGCAGAAGACCTGGGTTTGAATCCCAGCACCCACATGGCGGCTACGAAGCGTCCTTAACTCCATTTCCAGGGGAATCCAAAGCCTTCTTCTGACCTCTGAGGCATTGCATGACACGGATGCACTCACATACATGCAGGCAATACACACATATATATAAAATAAAAATAATAAAATTTTAAAAAAGAATTATTCCTGTGAAGCTGTTTCTGAAAGTTTACTAAAACCAGTACTTCCTTTTAAAAGATGGGGGTCAGATATGGGGCATGTACCTTTAATTCCAGCACTCAGGAGGCAGAAGCAGGCAGATCTCTGTGAGTTCCAGGCCAGCCAGGGCTACAATTGAGACCCTGTCCAAAAAACAAAACAACCAGGTCTCTGAACGTATAAGGAAGTTTAAAAGCACAGCACTGGAATGAAGCAGCTCTTCGCCATCTCTGTAAGCAGTGATAATGTGCAGCCCTGTCCACTGTGGTGCTGACCTAGTTGGCATTGTGTGTGTGGCTTTGTAACCTTGATGTCTGTCTTGGCCCTTTACTTTCTTCCAGGTGATTGAACGGCGCATTCGACAGGAACTTCCTTTCATGGCCACAGAAAACATCATCATGGCAATGGTTAAAGCTGGGGGCAACCGGCAGGTATGCTGAGAATGAATCAGTCATTTGTAGAAAGAGTGAAGGGATTAAGTCTGAATTTCTGTTGGAAGTCAAGAGAGCACGTAGAAAGCCAATGATCCTTGAGTAGCCACCCGGGCATCCTAAGCTGTGGTCAGGGTTGAGGTTGTGGTGGGGTCAGTCTAGAATAGCCACCTCAGCCCAGTGGGTCTGGTTGTGAAATGTCCAGTGGATGTTGGTGGGTTTAAAACCCATTAGTGGTGAGCTAACGCTACCTCTCTCCCCAGGACTGTCACGAGAAGATCAGAGTACTCTCCCAGCAGGCAGCTGCCGTGGTGAAGCAGGAAGGGGGTGAGAACGACCTCATGGAGCGCATCCACGCAGATGCTTACTTCAGCCCCATCCACTTGCAACTGGGAGATTTGCTGGACCCTTCTTCCTTCATCGGCCGAGCACCCCAGCAGGTAAGCCTCACTTTCACTGGCTGCAGGACCTGGGGTGCTCTTATGTATATGAGTGTATTGCCTGCATGTGTGAATGCACCTGTGTCATGCAATGCCCACAATCTTGACACTTCATACCTTCTACAAAAGAGAAATAATGGGACTGAAGAGATGGCCTGGTGGTTAGAAGCACTGGCTGCTCTTGCAGAGGACCAGGTTTGGTTCCCAGTACCCACAAGGCAGCTAACAACTATCTTAATGCCAGTTCCAGGGGATCTGACACCATCTTCTGACTTCTGTGGGTATTGTACAACATGGGTACACTTTATGCACATGCAGGCAATACACTAATACACATAAAATTTAAAATAATAAAATATTTTTTGAAAAATGTCGGGGCTGGAGAGATGGCTCAGCGGTTAAGAGCACTGACTGCTCTTGCAGAGGACCCGGGTTCGATTCCCAGCACCCACGTGGCAGCTACAAACCGTCCTTAACTCCAGTTCCAGGGGAATCCAAAGCCCTCTTCTGACCTCCGAGGCACTGCACAACACGGGTGCACTCACATACATGCAGACAATACACTCATACACATAAAATAATAATAAAGAAAATATTAAAAAGAAAAGAAATGTCAGGATTGGGCTATTGTGTGTTGCTCTAATTCTTTCCCCAAAGACAGAATTCTCTCTCAGTGACCTGAGGACTGAGGTACCTGGAGCAGCATTTAGTCTGTAGGAACCAGTAGATGCTTTGTCGTTTTCTCTCAGCCTTTGAAATGAGAGTTAATTTTAAAATCTTTACCTGGCTGGGTGCTTAGCTCAGTCATAGAGCTTTTGACTGTGTATGGCTCAACATTTAAGAGCAACTGACTGCTCTTCCAGAGGATCCAGTTCCAGGTCCCAGCACCCACATGGGGACTTTGAGGCAAGGCAACAGGCAGTTGTCAATACAAGAAAAGGGGATATTAACTTGGAAGCTTGTTGAAAGAGGCTGGGGAGGATGGTGGAAGAATCCATGACTGCAGCATGGGCAGGCAGGTAGAAACGGTGAGGCCACTGAGGAAACCCAGTTGAGCCTGTCTGGGGAACACATCTTTGTGGGTGTGGATTGAAGCATCCGTGTCTAGGGAGACATTGCCCATGGGCAGTGGAGGACGCAAGCTTTAGCATGTTAGGGCTCAGTGATGCCAGCTGGTTTGAAGAAGGCGTTAAGATTTTCTTTTGTCTTGTGTTTGCTCTCATCTTTGGCAGGTCCACAGATTCTTAGACGAGGAGGTATATCCCCTGTTAAAGCCGTTTGAACATGTGATGGAGGAGAAAGCGGAGTTATGTCTGTAGAGTTGGAAGAGAATCATCACTGGGAAATGAGCATGTTCCCACAGTGCCTCTGTTACCTCCAGAATTGCTACATTAAATCCTGTTGTCGAGTGGACAGCAAAGTGCATTGTCTTCTCCATCCTCACAGCACACATGAGTAACAACTAGCTCACTGTTGCTTCCTGCTCTTTAAAGGCATGTTTCAAGATGCCGCAGATCTTCAGTATTACCTGATTACAGTGGACTATGTCCCAGGAAACCTTTCATAAATTACAAGAAAACATTAATTCACCTAACCTGTCAAACACCATTTATCCTGCATGTGCTCAGAGTACTGACATTAGTCTACAGTTGGGAAAGACCAGCTGACAGACCCTGTTTGTACTACAACTGAACGTCTGTTTATTAGGTCCTGTGTGGGCAGTGCACTTTCCCACCCTCACACACAGCCCCCGCAGCACCTCAGCTAGTCTTCTCTAGTCCTTGTCACATGTCCACTTGGTTGTAAAGCAGCAGTACATTCCTGGTCCTCAGTTACCAACTCAGTCAGGTGCCTTTGTTTCACATCCTCTTGCCAGGAATACGAAATGAAATTCACACACACACACACACAAAGGGATGCTATCAGGCCTCAGACTGTTTCTATTTCATCTTTTGGTGAAGCTTGTTTCTCAAGGAAACGCTCACTAGGTAAATTGATCACATCATGGCATTTCACAGACTTGGTAGCTCATTAAACAAATAGCCGAAGATTAAATTACAAATCCCCCCCACACCCCTCGGAAGGGAAGCATTAGTTTTACCACTGGCTCAGGTTATATATTTTTCAGGATGGGCAAGATGGCTCAACAGGTAAAAGTGCTTGCTGCACAAGCCTGACGATCTGAATTCAATCTCTAGAACCCACATAAAAGGTGGAAGGAGTGAACCAACTCCAGAAAGCTGTCCTCTGAACTCCACGTGTGTGCAGTAATAATAGTGAATAAAATTTTTAGGAGAAAAGGAGCAGCAGGTCCAGGTGGTGTACACCTTTGATCCCAGATTTAGGAGGCAGAAGCAGGTGGCTCTCCATTGAATTCAAGGCCAGCCATGGCTACATAATCAGACCCTGTCTCAAAAAAGGAAAGGTTTTCTTTATTAGGTTTGCATTTGGCCAGGATAAATGTAAATAAGTCAACCCTAAGCCAGAGGTAAGTGTAAGGATATATTAATGGTAATGGTGTCCAGACGTCACTGGAGACTTTCACACTCAAAATTTTCAGTTATGGATAGGTCTGAAGGATAAACAGATCCAACCTCCAATGGCCCTGACATCATGAGGGATGATGTAATTTTGAGCTTTAGTGTATGTAGAAGTTTCTTTTTTGAGACAAGTTCTCAACCTTGTTAGGCCAGTTGGCCTTGAATTTGTGAGCCTCCTGCCTTGGCCTTCTGAGTACTGGAATAATATGGGCTCTATTATGCCTGGCTTAACACTAATACAGTGTTTTGTAGAGGAAAAGTGACTGACAAATCTTGCCCCACAAGAGAAAACAGGTCAATTACTATCAACTGAGACTGGTTTGGGCCTAGTCATTGGAATACTGGGAGTCCTCACAGCACCCCCAAGTCAGGAAGGAGCTTGAAGGCAGCCTAGTTGTCAGGAATGCTGTGTGGGAGGAAAGGCTGTCAACTGTAATCATCAAAACTAGAAGCTGGGCTTGTTGGCTCATCCTTATAATCCCTGTATTTGGCAGTCTGAGGCAGGAGGATTGCCACCATGGGGATTGTTCCAGGGCATATGATCTATAGAGTCAGACCATCTTCAAAAAGTATATTTATAATTATATATAGCTAGAGTTTAACTGGGGTTAAATTGGTGCTACCATGCTTGCCTATCATGCACAAGGCCCTGGATTTGGTCTCCAATAACAAAAGCCGTAAGTAAAGAGCTCTACGTATTGGAAAAGAAATGAGGCCATCGAACTAAAATCTTAATACAGCTCAGTGGAGCCACAGGCATCAATCACAGAGCCATATGCTTAACTCTTACAGGAAAATTTATTTACCTGTATGTGTTGGACTGGGGTGGAGAGTGTGTGTGCTGAGTGTCTTTATCATGTGGATGAATGTATTGCCAGCATGTATGTAAGTGCACTGGTGTTGTGCAGTGCTTGTGGTGGTCAGAAGAGGGCATCAGATCCCCCTGAAACTGAAGTTACAGATGGTTGTTAGCTGCCATGTGGGTGATGGGAATTGGAACCTGGTCCTCTACAAGAGCAGCCAGTGCTCTTAACCGCTGAGCTATCTCTACAGCCCCTCCACTTTTTTTTTTTTTTTAATTTAAAAAATTATATGTGTGCACTCAGGAGGCAGATGCAGGCGGATCTCTGTGAGTTCAAGGCCATTCTGGTCTACATAGTGAGTTCCAGGACAGCTGGGGCTACAGGGAGATCCTGTCTCAAAAAGACCCCGCCCCCCCCC
>NW_008338534.1:242070-245180 GCF_000622305.1 Nannospalax galili | reverse complement strand
CCCCCCCCCCCAAAATTATATGTGTATTAGTGTTTTGCCTGCATGTTATGTAAGTACACCAGAAGCATGCACTACCCACAGAGACCAGAAGAGGGCATCGTCCACCTTTTATACAGTCTCATTGAACCTGGAGTTTGCTATTTCCATTAGCCTGACCAGCCAGCAAGGCCCCAGGATCCACTTGGCCCTGGCCCTGGGGTTATCATGTACACACACTGCTCTTCCAGCTTTAGTTTTTTATGTGTAGGAGTGTTTTGCCTGCATTATGTAAGTACACCATGTGCCTGTGGAGGTCAGAGAAGGTGTCAGATCCCCTAGAACTGAAGAGACAGATGGTTGTGAGCCACCATGTGGATGCTGGGAACCAAACTGGGTCCTCTGCAAGAGCAGCCAGTGCTCTTAACCGCTGAACCTCTTTGTGGAGGCTAAGGATCCAATTCAGGTCCTCATGTTTACACAGCTGAACCATTTCCCCAGCCCTCTATCTTACTTTTTGAAATGAAGTCTCAGTGAACCCCAAGCTCTGATTTGTCTAGACTGGCTGCCCAACAAGTCCAAAGGAACCTCTTTTCCTCCCCAGCACTGGGATTACAGAAACTCACCACTATGCCTGACTTAAAAAATATATATACATATATATAATTTTATTATTTTGTGTATATATGTGTATTGCCTGCCTGTGTGTAAGTGCACCCTGCAGAGGTAGGAGAAGACATCTGATCCCCTGGAACTGGAGTTAGCAATGATTACTAGCCACCATGTGGGTGCTGGGAATTGAACCTGGGTCCTCTACAAGAGCAGTCAGTGCCCTTAACTGCTGAGCCATCTCTCCAGCCTCTATCTGGCTTTTAAGTGGGTTCCTCATGTTCATTCTACCAGCTGAGTCATTTCCCCAGCCCAGTAAATGCATTTAACATATCCAATATCAAAGCTACTCCTTCCATCTTATATCCTCCCTCCCTCCCAACCCCCTTCCCCCTCAACTCCTAGGCTCAAGTAACCTGCCTCAGTCTCTGGAGTAGTTGGGACTACCAGTGTACACTGTCACACAGGTCTTCCTCTTATAAAAGTCTTAAATGAAGCCCTGTAATCCCAGCAACTCTGAAGGCAGAGCCTAAACCAGGGTGTTGGGCGGGGGGCGGGGGGCGGGGGGAGATTAGGGCCAAAGTTCAACAGCAAGCTATATGCCCTAGGTTCAGTCCCCAGTACTGAAGAAAAAATTTTGTGGGTTTTTTTGGGGGGGGGCCTTTTTGAGACAGGGTCTCTCTGTAACCCCAGCTGGCCTGGAACTCGCTTTGTAGACCAGGCTGGACTTGAACTCAGAGATCCACCCTCCTCGGCCTCTTGCCTCCCAAGTGCTGGGATTAAAGGCGTGTGCCACATGCCTGGCTAAAAACAGTTTTTAAAAATAATTTATTTTTATTTTCTGTGTATATTACCTGCATGTATGTAAGTGTACCCATGTCATGCAATGCCTGAGGAGGTCAGAAGAGGGCATTGCAGTTCCCTGGAACTGGAGTTACAGTTGTTAGGGGCCATGTGGGTACTGGGAATCCAACCCCAGTCCTCTGTAAGAGCAGCCAGTGCTCTTAACCACTGAGCCATCTCTCCAGTCCCCATCCCCCCAAAAAGTTTTAAACTACTAGGTATAGTACAAGGAAATTAAATCACTGCTGTGCTCAAGCATACTATTCTGAAAGTGGCTCTAAGAAATCAGCTACGATCAATGTGTCTAATCTAAGGATTCATATTACATCCTAGATAGGCTGGGGATATTAGACACCAGTGCTTTTATTAATATCATAGAAAATAAGGAGACAAGACAAGCTTTTCCTGTAGTTCTGTTAGACTTCTGATCTGTAATGATGAGTGGTTTGGCCCATTTCTCTTCCTAGGTAATTGGAACAGGTGTGTGTGTGTGTGTGTGTGTGTGTGTGTGTGTGTGTGTGTTACTTTCCTCTTCCACGCTCTCTTGCTCTTATTTACACACGTGATTCTGCTCTCAAGTGCAATCCGTCTAACTTTATAGTTTCCCTTGTAACATTTAATTAGAACATTTGGGTGAGCTCTGGGGCAGCTGGAGGAGAGAACACTTGTGCCTTAAGATTAAATTCCTGGTTAGTCAGTGTTGAAAATTCAGGATCAGGATCACCCTGGACACCAGGGTTTGGGCAGATCATAGGACAATGGGCTTTATGTTCTGCTGCAAACACCTGGGCATTTACTGCCCTCTTCCCTTACTAATATTAGATCTCATTTCTATTGCTTGCAAATACATGTTTAAGTGGGAGCACAGAGGCAGCGTCTGGCTGGCGTAAATCCTGAGTGTGAGGGTTAAGTGAGCTGGATTTGTCACAGACATGGCAGAGGTGGTTCAGTGGGTAAGACTTTCTGTTCAAATTTGAGGACCTGAGTTCAGATCCCAGCACCCACTTTAAACAATGGATGTGGGGCTGGGTGTGGTGGTGCTCACCTTTAATCCCAGCACTCAGGAGGCAGAGGCAGACGGATCTCTGAGTTCAAGACCAGCTTGGTCTACATGGTGCATTCCAGGTCAGCTGGGGCTACAGGGAGACCCTGTCTCAAAAACAAATACAAAGACAAAAGAAATGGATGTGGCTGCGTGTGCCTGTAACCCAAGCACGGAGGGGGAACAGAGAGGAAGAGGGGTCAGTGAGAGACTGTCTGGGAGGAATAAGGTGGAGAATGACAGAGCAGGACACCTCTGCCTCCATGTGTGCACATAGGTGCCACACTCACACATAAAATAAAAATAAAGGAAAATACTATTTTCCTTCCTGATTTCAAAAGGGTTCATCAACCTTTCCCTGTGATCAGTTAGGAAGCAGGCTGACTTTGTACTTTGTTCGGTTTTCCTGCCTTGGAAGAATCTCTGGCTTGAACCTGACACAAAGTATCTTTGAATCCATCAGCATAAAAAAGCAAACTGGCCAGGTGTGGTGGCACACGCCTTTAATCCCAGCAGAGGCAGAGGCAGGCGGATCTCTGTGAGCTCGAGGCAGCCTGGTTGGTCTATATAGTGAGCTCCAGGACAGCTGGGACTACAAGGAGACTGTGTCTCAAAAAAGACCAAAAAAAAAAAAAAAAAG
>NW_008338534.1:237021-241590 GCF_000622305.1 Nannospalax galili | reverse complement strand
AGACTGAGGGGCTGGAGGGTTGGCTTGGCGGTTAAGAGCACTGGCTGCTCTTGCACAGGACCCGGGTTCAATTCCCAGCACCCACATGGCGGCTACAAACCATCCTTAACTCCAGTTCCAGGGGAATCCAAAACCCTCCTCTGACCTCCATGGGCATTGCATGACACAGATGCACTTCACACTCATACATATAAAAATAAAGTGCTCGCCTAACATGTACAAACCCCTGGGTTTGATCCCTGTTACCATATAAACCAGGTGCAATGGGGCACACCTGTAATCCCAGCACTGGAGGGAGTAGAGGATGATCAGAAGTTCAAGTTCATCCTTAACTACTTAATTTGTGACCATCTTGGGGTAAAGTGAGATCCTGACCCAAAGCAGTCAGCTGTGTCACTGGAGAGCCATGGCATACAGCACCCCCACCTACACACATACACACACACACATACACTAAACAAATAAATGGAAAAGAAAAGTCCAAACACAAGAAACTGAGCTGCAGTGCTGACTGGATTTTCAAGATCAGCACATCAGAGGACTAGGTGAGCTGTGTGTGACCATTTGGACAAAGGCCAAGTTAGAAGTAAACTTTGGTGCAAGTAAAAACAACTGCAAAGTTTTCTGTGTTATTTTGGTCTGAGGTTTGTCAGCTTTAAAACAGCCATACTTGATCAGGCCTGTCAGATTCTGATTTAATTAACTCTGCAAGTTTGGTGTTTGTACTGGTATAAAACTGAGGCTATTCCAGCCTAGGAGAGAGTGAAGTTTGACAGCATCTTTTGTCTTTTTGAGACGGTGTCCCTGTAGCCCTAGCTGGCCTTGAACTCACAAGCTGCCTGTGCCTCCCAAGTGCTGCGATTAAAGGCTTGTACCACCACACCTGGCTTTGACAGCATCTTTAAGAACTATTGTAGATGGAGTTGAAGGGATGGCCCAGTGGTTAAGAGCACTAGTGGCTCTTGCACAGGACCCAGGTTCAGTTCCAAACACTCACACGGCAGCTCACAGCCATCTGTAACTCCAGTTACAGGGCATTCAACACCGTCTTCAGGCCTCCTTGGGCACTACATGCACTTAATGTACTTACATACATACAGGCGAACCCCTTATACACTAAAACTACAAATAAACTTCTAAAAATTTAAAAGAACCAGGCATGGTGGCACACACCTTTAATCCCAGCACTGGGGGAGCAGAGGCAGGCAGAGCTCTGTGAGATGGAGGCCAACCTGGTCTATATAGCAAGTTCCAGGCCAGTTGAGGCTACAAGGAGACCCTGTCTCAAAAAGAAAAAATTAAAAGGAAACACTGCAGAGGCATGTGTTCTTAATCCCCACAAGGGACTGCCTGGGGCACTCGATAGTAGGCTTAAATGTGAGAGTGGAGAGCAGATGAGCCACAAAGGCTGCCGGTCAGTTTCTATGTCTGAGGAGGTGGCCTTTCACTGCCATGGCTCTAGGGCACTGGGAAGTTCTGTCTTTTGAACTTCAAATTAGTATACTTTTAAACTTTAATAAGACAACTTTCTAAAATGTTCTAATTAGGATAGTGTGTTTGTAAGAGTATTACTAAACCAGGAGTGGTGGTGCACACCTTTAATCCCAGCATTTGGGAGGCACAAGCAGGCAAGTGAGTTCAAGACCAGCCTAGTCTATCTACATAGAAAGTTCCAGGCAAGCTGGGCTACTGGGAGACCCTGTTTCAAAAAGACCTCAGACACATAATAAATAAATAAATAAATAAATAAATAAATAAATAAATAAATAAATTACTAAGCATCAAATATAATGCAAAAATTCCAAACAAGCCAGTGTGCTGGCCTGCGCCTTTAATCCCAGCACTCAGGAGGCAGAGGCAGGCGGATCTCTGTGAGTTTGAGGCCTGGTCTACATGGTCCGTTCCAGGCCAGCTGGGGCTAGAGGGAGACCCTGTCTCAAAAAGACCAAAAAAGAAAAAAAAAATCCAAACAAAAATTAGGTGAGAATTTAACAGGGATGGCACTGCCCATAGTTGCTGACCTACAACAATTAGCAATTAAGAAAATGCCTCACAGACATGGCCAAGGGCAATCTGACAGAGGACATTCCTCAGGTGTCTCTTGTTTGTGTCAAGCTGACAAAAACTAAGCAGCCTACCCTCCACACTAAGCTGGACGTAATTCAAAATCTGAACATATGTGAGGTTCTGTGGGTTACGCTGAGTAAAGGTGCTTTTGAAACGGTACAACTTTTTAGTTAAAGGAACTCCATCCTGTTCTTTGGTTTTAACTTGTGAAACATCTCATATTTACTCTCTGAAGCAGATGCTGGTTTTCCCACCTGTGAGGTGCTTGGCTGAATTATGTCATTACACATGGCCCCATTTGGCACCAAAACCATTTGGCAATGCCAGAATCAAAAAGGGCCTTTACTTGGGTGTTGACTTTCCTGTTTATTTAGTGCTATCTATCTATCTATCTATCTATCTATCTATCTATCTATCTATCTATCTATCTATCTATCAATCATCTATCTATCTATCTATCATCTATCTATCGACAGGGTCTCATTATGTAGCCCTGGCTGGCCTCGAGCTCACCGTGTAAACCAGGCTCGCCTCGAACTCACAGAGATCCATCTGCCTCTGCCTCCTGAGTGCTAGGATTAGCCTGAGGAAACCAGAAGAAGGTGTCAGATCCCCTGGAACTGGAGTTATAGACAGTTGTTAGCCACTATGTGAGTCATGGGAAACAAACCTGGGTCCTCTGCAAGAGCAGTAAGTGCTCTTAACAGCCAAGCCATCTCTCCAGCCCCTAAAAACTTTATTTTCCATTTTTTCTTTCTCCCTTCTGTTTTCTGACTAATGTAGCCAAAACACGTTTGTAGAGTTCTTTTTTCAAATATTTTATTTATTTAATTTTATGGTGTATGCGTGTATTGCCTGCATGTATGTAAGTTGCACCCATGTTGTGCAGTGCCTGAGGAGGACAGGAGAGGGCATCAAATCCCCTGGAACTGGAGTTACAGATGGTTGTTAGCCGAAGTGTGGGTCCTGGGATTTGAACCTGGGTCTTCTGCAAGAATAGTCAGTGTTCTTAGCCACTGAATCAGTGTACTGTTCCTTAAAAGGGAAGCATTTGCTCTTTGTTATTCTCTGGCCTTCAGACCTACCCAGTTTTGATCTCTGATAAATGATCCATTGCAGTGCCAGGGAAGGGCTGGGGTTATATTTGTTGATAGCATTGACAAGTTTTCATTTCCCTGTTTAAGTCTATAGGAAAGGTAGACAAAAGTGAAATGGCAGTTATTTATTGCAAAAGCCTGTGGTGTCTGTGCTGAAAGGAGCTTTATACAGGTATTACAGGATTTTTAAAAGACACATTGCAAAATCTTAACATGGTTAAACAATATTCAAGTATTAAAATTTTCTTTTTAAATTTATTTTTATTTATGTGTATGTGCCTGTGTAAGTTTATGTGCACCACACGAGTGCCTTTGTAACCCCTGGAACTGGATGGAGCTACAGACTGTTGTAAGCTGCCTGATGTGGGTATTGAAAACCAAAACCCAGGTCCTCTGGAATCACAGTAAGTGCTCTTAACTACTGAGCCATCCAGCCCCTCAAATACTACATTTTTCTTTATAATTTTTTTATATATTTAAATATTTATCTATTTTTAGTTCATGTGTATGAATGTTTTGCCTGCATGCAGGTAAGTGCACCGTGTGTGCAATGCCAGAAGAGAGCATCAGATTGGCTGTTAACTGCCATGTGGGTGCTGTGAACTGAACTTATCTTTTTGTGTAAATATTTTATTTTTTAATTTATGTGTATGAGTGTGTTGCCTGCATGTGTGTAAGTGCACCTGTGTCGCGCAAAGCTTGTGGAGGTCAGTCAAGGGTGTCGAATCTCCTGGAACTGGAGTTACAGATGGTTGTTAGCTGTTTGTATGTGGGCGCTGGGAACTGAATCCAGGTCCTCTCTAGTAGGAGCAGTCAGTGCTCTTAACCACTGAGCCATCTCTCCAGTCCCTTTTTATGGATGCGCTAAATGTTAATATAAGAGACTCAAAGGCAGGTCCTCAGGCTTCAGCAGTGCATCCTGTTTGCTTGGGAGAATTTCTTGGGCGTGACCTCAACTAATTAGTGCCTTCCCTCAGGGCCTGTGTCTGATGGTAGGGTAGATTAAGTTGGCCTGGAGGCGGGTTCAGTGCACCTGCCAGAAAGGCCACTTTCTGGCCGTCTGTGTAGACACCATCCTAACTGCTCCAAATAACCCGCAGCTGCTGGCTCCGCGAAGCCAGAGGGAAGAAACCCAGGCCTGGAAGTCTGCGCCGTCCACACCCGCCCGCTTGGAACTGCCATCCCCAGCATGCCCCACGGCGCCCCGACCCGGCCGCGCGTGCGCAGAGGTGCCGCTGCGCTCTGGGAGCCAGCCGCGGAGCCAGCTGCGAGCGGACCTGAAACGCGCGCTGTGGGGGCTCCGGGCAGGTGAGCGCGGGAGCGAGTGGCGGAGCGTCGTGGGCGCGCACTCGGGTGGAGGCCGCGCGCAGCGGTCGGGGGCTGAGGGCCGCCTGGCGCCGCCTCA
>NW_008338534.1:229169-236903 GCF_000622305.1 Nannospalax galili | reverse complement strand
GCAGGGAGGGGGCGACCTGGGGCGGCGGGGAGCTACTTAGGGAACTGAGGCCAACGCGGGGCCTGTTTGTGAAGGAGCCGCTGCTCTCTTTGACAGGTGGCGGCTCGGGTAGGGCGGTGAGTGTTCAGGGCAGGCCTGATGCAGGGTCTAGGCCGGGAGTCTGTGCGTGAATGCGCGTGTTCGTATAAGTGCGTGTGTGGGTGCAGGTGTGTGTATGTCTGGGGGTTTGTGTGCCGATGTGGGTGAGTGCACGATTGTGTGTGTGTGCATGTGTGTCCGTGTAAGTTTGCAGGTGTGTGTGCACGTATGTATGTGGGTGTGTGTTCTTGAGTGTGTGCACGAGCAAGTCTGTCCGTGCGTGTGTGTGTGTGTGTGTGTGTCTCAAAATTGAGGCATTCGTTTAGGCGGGATCACTGTGCGTGCTTCTGATTGGAATTCTGAAAATGAATTTTTAAATTTTTCTGGTTTTGGTCTTTTTGAGACAGGGTCTCATTGTAACCCCAGCTGACCTGGAACTCCTTATGTAGACCAGGCTGGCCTTGAACTCACAGAGATCTGCCTCCTGAGTGCTGGGATTAAAGGTGTGCACCACCACACTCAGTGAAAATGATCCTTTAAAATAGTTTGTGTGAGTTTATTGCCTGCATGTTTGTAAGTGCACCCGTGTTGTGCAGTGCCCGAAGAGGCCAGAAGAGGGCGTCACATCTCCTGGAACTGGAGTTGAGGATGGTGGTTAACCACAGTGTGGGTGTTGGAACTTGAACCCAGGTCCTCTGCAAGAGCAGTCGGTGCACTTAACTGCTGAGCCATCTCTCTAGCCCCTGAAAATGAATATGCTTTATTTAATATGGCAAATAATTCGGAGAAAAGATGTCTTACTTTTTCTTCTCAGTGACTGACTGTATCAAATTTTCCAGTCTCTTGCTGTATGTAAAATTTGGATTGGTCACAATACTTTTTTGTCTTGGTGGAATAGTTAGTGATGACTTGGTAATATTTTTTTAATCACTGAAACATTCCTTCTTGGTAAATTCAAGTTTTTTTTCAGACTAATTCATTGGTTTTTACTTAGCTTTTGTGACTATGGTGGTTAGTTGTAGGTACACGTATTTCCTCCTTCCTCATCTGTTATCATCTCGTCTCTCTGAACAATAAACACTTACCTTTGTTTCACATGTTCATTTCTGTTCTCTCTGACTGAATTGTAATTGATTCGGTGTAAAAAGTTAATAATCTTTCCTGGTTTTTGGTAATCACTGGTGATGGAGTGGGACCCAGGGCCTCTGCCAGGACTCAGCTGTGTCTCCAGACCTGTCCTGTTTTCATTATCTCATCAGCCTCAGCTTTAGTCCTAGTTTTTTTGTTTGGGCGTTTTTTTAAGATTTAAAATTTTGTGTGTGTATGTATGCACATGTGCATGCAGGTACCCAAGGAGGTCAGGAAGTGTCATCCTCCGGAGCTGGAGTTACAGGTAGTGTGAACAGCCCCACATGGGTCCTGAGAACCAAACTTGAGTCCTCCGAAAGAGCAGTACTCACTCTTAACTGCTGAGCCATTTCTTCAGCCTCTGATTGGTATATTTGTTAGTTTTTTGAGACAGAGTCTCACTGTATAGCCCTAGCTGGGCTGGAACTCACTGTGTAGAATAAGCTAGCCTTGTACTTACAGAACTCCTGCCTCTTGCCTGTCAAGGGCTGGGATTAAAGCACATGCCACCAGGCCCTGCCCCTGATTGGTGGTTTGGTTTGTTGGTCGTTTTTTTGGGACAGGATCTCATTTTGTAGCCCTGGCTGGCCTGGAACTTGCCATGTAGACTAGGCTTGCCTCCATCCTCCTGCTTCTGCCTCCTTAGTGTTGGGATTAAAGGGTTGTGCCACCATGCCTGGCCTCTGATTTGTCGAGTTTTTTTTTTTCAGAAAGTATCTTGCTATGTGTTCTGGGCTGATCTGGAACTTGCTGTGTAGACCAGACTGGCCTTGAACTTGTGGTGATCCTTTAGCCTTTGTCTCCTGGATGTTGGGAGTCCAAGTGCATGTCACCACACACAGCTTCCTATCTCTTATTTAAAAAGTGTGTGATCTGTGGGAGAGAGACGTGGTGAGGGGTTGGTGATGTGTATGGGTAGCAGTCGGTGAATATGACCTATAGCCAGAACAATTTAAGAGAGCTGTGGGCAGCCCCGGATGTGGCTCAGGGTTAAAGTAGTGCTGGTCTACCATGGTGAGACTTGTGAGAGAGGAGGCTGGAGCCGGGAGGGAGAGAAAGAGAGAGAGGGGGAGAGATTGCTTCTTTATAAAAACACATGGTAGCCGGGCGTGGTGGCGCACACCTTTGATACCAGCACTTGGGAGGCAGAGGCAAGCGGATCTCTGTGAGTTCAAGGCTAGCCTGGTCTACATAGTGAGTTTCAGGCCAGCTGGGACTACAGAGGAAACCCTGTCTCTAAAAGGGAGAGAAAAAAAAAAACCCAAAAAAACACATGGTAGCCTTTCCTTGTGAATATGGGAGCTGGTCACATCAACAACAAAAAAATGGACTGGTATAATACCTCACAGCAGTGAACCTGAGTTTTGAGTGAAATACGAAAAATGTTCATCTTTTATTATGCTGCTGTCTCTCTGTGCCTGGGATGGAAGAGCACCTTGCTGGCTTAGAGTCCTAAGAAAGGTTCTGTGTTTAGTTTTTCTTGGTTCTCAGTGAAGATTTTGACAGAAGCCTAACATCTTGTAGGTTTGGTGATTTAACATCAGTTTTATCAGCATACTTTCCAGGCTGCCTGTTACTCAACTGGTAACAGCAGTAATTTTCCACGCAGCCATTCATGAGCTCAGACTGTCACAAGGAAGTGGGGATAGCACAAAGGGTGTTTGCTACACATAAGAAGAAAGATCCCGTTTGTCATTGCGTATAGCACATAACTGAGGCAGGAAATCTGGACTGGAGGACAGCTAAGCGGGAGAAGTTAGGACACCAGAGTGTGGTTTCTCCCTGTAGGAATAATCATTGAAAGCAGTTACTGAATACCTTTTGCCTAGTAAGCTGTAATTGTCAGTCAGCTATGTTGTATTTTATATGTGTAATTGAGGTTTAGAGGCTAAGATTTCCTCACAAACACTGAAAAACTAACTTCAAGTTAAGTCTATCTAGCTCTAAAACCCCTAGTTATTTTTTTTTCTGAGATAGTGTCTTGCTTTGTAGTCTAGAACTCAGGATCCTCCTGCCTCCATCGCCCAACTGCTGGGATTGCAGATGTGTACCACCATGCTTAGCCCCACCCTACCCTTTTGACTGTGCTTTGTATTACTTTTTATCAACAAATATGCTTGCAAGACACAGTGGCACATGCCTTTAATCCCAGGAGACAGAGGCAGGTGAGATCGAGGCCAGCGTGGTCTACAAAGTAAGTTCCAGGCCAGCTGGGGCTGCAGAGAGACCCTGTCTCCAAAAAGACTAAAACCAAACCCCCAAACAAAAACAAAACAAAAAATATGTTCAAGGCATTGGGAATGTAGTTAATGATAGAGCACTTACCTAGCATGTACAGGATCCTGTGTTCAATCCCTAGTATTGGGGAACAAAACATGTTTAAGTGTTCATTTTTGGTCCTACCCCTCTATATAGTTAGGGAATTGGGGAAGAATACTAAACTGCCAATGGATAAACCTTAACTTGTTCAAGAAGTAATCTGAGTTCTACGTGCTCAGGTGTACACTTGCAGGAAGAGCTGTCTGTCTCCAGGGAGAAGTGGTAGATGGTTGAAGACAATGTATAGGCTCTGGAGTCTGACAGACCTAGGAACTGAACCACAAAGACTTTTTTTTTTTTTTTTTTGAGACAGGGTTTCACTATGTAGCTCTGCCTGGCCCTATAGGAACTCACTTTGTAGACTAGGCTGACCTTGAACTCAGAGATCCACCTGCCTCTGCCTCCCACCACACCTGGCATCTTTGTAATACCAGCTTTCAGTGTAAGCTGTACAAAAGACAGGCCTTTGTCTTGTTCACCGCATCACACCTCTGTCCCCCAAGTCAACAGTAGGTAACAGTTACTAGATGCTGAATGCCACATGGGATCCTGGTAGAAACTGGGACTAGAAGCATATGTCTGCAGTGATGAGGCCAAGTTTTCAGTGCAGCTTGTGGACTGCTTTTGACAGCACTGCTCTTTGAATATTGCATGTATAATCACTCTGAAAATCCAGGCTCCTTGCTGTGTGAGTGCCATTGTAAATGAGGGAACAGTCACCTCTTTCCAGTAGGCACAGTGAGCTTTTAGCATTGTGTCTCTGAGTTTTTGTTTGATACAGGGTCTCCTGTAGCCCAGGCTGGCCTCAAAGGTACTGTGTAGCTAGGGTGGTCATGAGTACCTGATACTCCTGTCCCTGTTTGCCAAGTGCTGCAATCACAGATGTGTGTCACCATGCCTGGCTGTGGTTTTTGTTTTGTCTTGCCACGTAACACGGGCTGGCCTTGAATCAGAGATCCTTCTGCTTTTGCCTCCCAAAGGCTAGGACCACAGGGTTGTGCCACCTATATCAGTTTTTTTTTAAATTATTTCATTTATTTTTATTCTATGTGTATGAGTGTTACGCCTAAGTGCACCCGTGTTGTGCAATGCCCGAGGAGGATTGAAGAGGCTGTCAGATCCCCTGGAACTGGAGTTAAGGATAGTTGTTAGCTGCCATGTGGGTACTGGGATTCGAACCCAGGTCTTCTGCAAGAACAGTCAGTGTTCTTAACTGCTGAGCCATCTCTCCAGGCCCCCCAACACCAGCTTTGTATTTGTGGTTTTCTCTCTGCTGCTGTGTGTTTAGGAAGGTTAACGTCTTTTGACTCATTGGCTAGCTTTCTCAAGAGTAATATGAAAACCAAGATTCAAAGCACCAATTAATCACCAAAAACTTTATTCTTAAGACAGGAGATGGACCAGGTGTGTAGTCTCAGCAACTAGGGATGCTGAGCCAGGGAGATAGCTTGAACCCAGGAATTCTAGGCCAGCCTGGGCAACATGAAAAGACCCAGTCTCAACAAAAACAAGTCTTAGAAAAGGTATGATTTGCAATTAGGCTTAAACTGTTATTTTTCCTTAACAAAATAATATTCCTAGCCTTCAAGCTAACATTCTAAAGATAGGAAACAGCAGGCCGTTCCCTGTTCTGGTGTTGGAGTTTCATTTGTAAATATCTTTAATCTGTTTGACTTGAGGATGGGGTTAAAGTCCATCACTTGTACCTTCTCCTCTTCCTCCTCCACCTTCTTTTTCCTTCCTCTTCTTTTTGAGACAGGGTCTCCCGATGTAGTTCAGGCTGACCCCAGAATTTCTATGTAGGACTGGCGAGATGGATTAGCAAGTAAAAGTGCTTGTGCAAGCCGGATGACCTGAGTGATCACCAGAACCCCCATGTAAAGGTGGAAGGAGACAACTGACTTGACAGAGTTGTCTTCTGACCGCCACATGTGCACCCTGGTATGTGTCCCCCACCAAAAATTGCTGTATAGCCCAAGCTGGCTTTGAGCTGTCTATTCTACCTCAGCCTCCTGAATGCTGGGATTACAGGCATGTGCCACTATGCCTGTTTCTTCTTTGGTAGCAAACTCCTGCTCTTCTATCAAGATCTGACTGGACTAATCCTCTCTTTTGCCTGACTTTCCCAAACAAAGTGACTCCTGCTTTTTAATTTACATACACATACATGTGTCTATTTTGGATTGTATTAAGCTCTTTTCTGTGTGTCTGCTTTGCCTTCCTTTGGGGTCTCATTCACCCCTGTATCTTCACTCATTCATGCAACAAATCTTTTTTTTTTTTTGAAGGCCAAACAAACTACATTTATTGATTAGTAGAGTAACAGCTCCTGCAGCGGAGGCCAGAGACAAAGGTGCAAGCCAGAGGACAACCTTGGGTATCGTTGCTCCTCAGGCACTGTCCACCTTGTTTGTTGTTTTTTCAGACAGGGTCTCCCTGTAGCCCCAGCTGGCCTGAAACTCGCTATGTAAACCATGCTAGCCTCGAACAAAACCCGCCTGCCTCTGCCCCCCGGGTGCTGGGATTAAAGGCGTACGCCACCATGCTGGCCTTTTTTTTTTTTTTTTTAATAAACATAATAGTTACCATTTTAATAACTTTTTAAAGTTTACTTATATTTTTAAATTTTTAAAAATTTTATATGCATGAGTGTATTGTCTGTGTTTAAGTAAGTGCACCCATGTTGTACCTTGCCCATGGAGGTCAGAAGAGGTCATTGGATCCCTGGAACTGGAGTTAGGCACAGTTAGCTACCATGTGGGTGCTGGCAAACCCAGGTCCTCTGCAAGCACAGCCAATGTTCTTAACCACTGAGCTATCTCTCGAGCCTCTTTTATGTGTATGAGTGTTTTGCCTACATGTATCTAAGTGCAGCATATGCATGCAGTGCCCACAAAGGCCAGAAGACGATGTTGGACCCCCTGGATTGGACTTAAGGATGGATGTTAGCTGGCATGTTGGTGCTGAGAAGCCAACCTGGATCCTCTGCAAGAGCAGCCAGTGCTGTTAACTGCTGAGCCATCTCTCCAGCTCTGTGTTTTGTTCTGTTTTATTGCCATGCTAAGGCTTGAACCCAGATTCTCAAGCACAATTCTAGATGTGTAAGTACTTTTTTCACTTACTCTACAGATACCTTTTATCCTAATTTTACTAGTAGAAAAACTGAGGTTATGAGATTGTTTTGCCTAAAGAGCACACAGCCAATGACAGAACCAATTGTCAAATCCAGACCTTCTTCCATTGTTCCATGTATAAATAAAGTGAATATAAATTTCTTCACCAGGTCCCCCAAATACTAAGGAAGGTATGTACATGTAGGTGCTTCATAAAATAGGTAACTAAATATATCACAAGACAGGTGGTAAGTAACAAGACACCATACCACATATGATTATTTTGCATGAAGGCCTCAGGAAGAAGGTGATGCTTGTGAGCCTAAGCAAGTTCAAATAGGAGGGCTGCATTTCTCTTGGTTGCTGGGCAGGAAGGCGTGGCTTGTTCCTTGGCATGCTGGTCTAAGGGAGGTTTCTCTTTGCCTGTTCTGTTTGCCCAGTCTGTGTTCTATATTACATAGCCACACCTCTCTTGCCTAAAAGAACATTCTATCCTTGGTCACAAAGAAAATATTGACTCAGGGAAGGGACAGTAGCCCCAGCTGCAACCTGGTAGGAGGCGGAGCTCAAGGGAGAGGAATGGTGGGCAGTGCTTGGCTTTACTACTGATTTAGAGAGGGCTATTGAGAAACTTGGATAAAAAGTGGAAGTTGGGGACTGGAGAGATGGTTCAGCCATTAAGAGCACTGTCTGCTCATTCAGGGGACCCAGGTTTGGTTCCCAGCATCCATAGGGCAGCTAACAACTGTCTGTAACTCCAGTTCCAGGGAATCTGACACCCTCTTCTGGCCTCCATATGGTACACTTGCATGCATTCAAGCAAAACACATACACATAAAAAAATTTTAGGACATCTCTTCGCTCAGATGTCTTTGACACCAAGGTACAAAAACAGGCGATGTGAATAATAAACACGTTTTCGACAAAGGTCATCAAGGTATTTGGAGGAGGACCAGTTCTAGGAAGTTAGCACCACTGCCTGCCATATCACGGCTTTATTAAGCACCATGCTCTGAGAGGAAGCAGACAGGCTCTACTATCTGGGAGAAATATACTATGGCAGGCTAAAGCATGTGTTTGGTCATGATGGCTGTCA
>NW_008338534.1:227319-229132 GCF_000622305.1 Nannospalax galili | reverse complement strand
TGTCTTTTTGAGACAGGGTCTCTCTGTAGCCCCAGCTGTCCCGGAACTCACTGTGTAGACCAGGCTGGCCTTAAACTCACAAAGATCCGCCTGCCTCTGCCTCCCAAGTGCTGGGATCAAAGGTGTGTGCCCCACGCCCAGCCCTTGTTTTATTTTTGAGGCAAGGTCTCTTGTAATCCTAGCTAGAACTCTACTAGCCAGAATGACTTTGAATTTCTGATCCTTGCCTGCACCTCCTGAGTGCTGGGATTACAGATGCGTGCCATCACATCTGTTTTATGTGGTTCTGGGGATCAAACCCAGGGCGGGCACTGAGCTACACCCCAGCCCTTAATTTCTTTCTTTCTCTCTCTCTCTTTTTTTTTGTCTTTTTTTGAGACAGGGTCTCCCTTTAGCCCCAGCTGTCCTGGAACTCACTATGTAGACCAGGCTGGCCTTGAACTCACAGAGATCCACCTGCCTCTGCCTCCTGAGTGCTGGGATTAAAAGTGTGCACCACCACGCCCGGCTTTTTTTTTTTTGTTTTTTAAGACAGGGTCTCCTTGTAGCCCCAGCTGGCCTGGAACTCACTATGTAGACCAGGCTGGTCTCAAACTCAGAGATCCACCCGTCTCTGCCTCCCAAGTGCTGGGATTAAAAGCGTGCACCACCATGCCTGGCTCCTTAATTTCTTTTTTATTACATTTGTTTATTTTTGTGTACATGTATGTGTCTGGGTGGGCACATGTGGAGGTCAGAGGTCAATTTTTAGAAGTCAGTTCCTTCCACCATGGATCCTAGTGATCAAACTCAGGTCGTCAGGCTTTGTGGCAAGTGCCTTTACCTGCTGAGCCATCTTGTCCTTAATTTCTTTTGTGTGTGGGTTTTTTTTTTGTCAGCTGACCTAGATTCCCAATGGAAACCAAGCTGGCCTCTTAACTTACAGAGCCCCACCTGCCTCTGCCTCCTGAGTGCTGGGATTAAAGGCATTTGCCACCACACCTTAATTTCTTTTAAGAAATCTACAAGCTTGGGCTGGAAAGATGACTCGGCAGTTAAGAGTACTTCCTGTTCTGGGCCAGGACCTGGGTTCAGTTCCCAGAACCACATGGCAGCTAACAACCATTTGTAACTCCTAGGGGATCTGATGCCCTCTTCTGGCCTCCACAGGCATTGCACGACATAGGTGCACTTAACGTCCATGCAGGCAAAACACATAAAATAAAATATCAAGTTTGGCGGGGCATGGTGGTGCACACCTTTAATCCCAGCACTTGGGAGGCAGAGGCAGGCAGATCTCTGTGAGTTCAAGGCCAACCTGGTCTACATAGTGAGTTCCAGGACAGCTGGGGCTACAGGAAGACCCTGTCTCAAAAAGACCAAAAAAAAAAAAAAAAATCAGGTTTGATGCCCAGAATCTATGTAAGGGTAGAAGGAGAGAATTGACTCCACAAAATTGTCCCCTGACCTCTACTCAAGTGCTATAACATGTGCATTTACACACATTTCATGAACACACATCCTTCATGCACCTGCAGGTGCGTGCGCGCACACACACACACAGATCTTCAAAAGAAGAGCTGCTCACAGCATGGTTTTTGTTGCTATTAGGTATTTAAATGTCTGTCAGTAGATGAATAGTAAATTGAGCATATGAAGAGTTCATGAAACACTGATAATTTTTTTAATATGTTATTTTTTTGGTGTTTTTGAGACAGGGTCTCCCTGTAGCCCCAGCTGTCCTGGAACTCACTATGTAGACCAGGCTGGCCTTGAACTCACAGAGATCCGCCTGCCTCTGCCTCCCCAGTGCTGGGATGCCACCACACCTGGC
>NW_008338534.1:211674-227052 GCF_000622305.1 Nannospalax galili | reverse complement strand
TTTTTTGGTCTTCTTGAGACAGGGTCTCCCTGTAGCCCCAGCTGTCCTGGAACTCACTATGTAGACCAGGCTGGCCTTGAACTCACAGAAATCCGTCTGCCTCTGCCTCTCAAGTGCTGTGACTAAAGGTGTGCACCATCACGCTCACCCGGCTTATTTTGGATTTTTTGAAACAAGATCTCATGTAACCCAGGCCGATCTCAAACTTTCTTTGTAGCTAAGGCTTCCCCTGAACTCCTAATTCTGCCTCTGCCTCTCAAGTGCTGGGATTGCACAGGTGTGTGCCATCAGGCATGGTTTAAGAAATTTTTTTTTAATATTTATTATTTTTATTTTACATGTATGCATGTATTGCCTGCATGTAGGTAAGTGTACCCGTGTCATGCAATGCCCGTGGAGGTTAGAAGAAGGTGTTGGATCCCCTGGGACTGGAGTTATGGACAGTTGTTAGCTGCCATGTGGGTGCTGGGATTCAAACCCAGGTCTTCTGTAAGAACAGCCAGTGTTCTTAACTGCTGAGCCATCTCTCCAGGCCCGGTTTAAAACTTTTTCAGTAATAGCTGGGCGTGGTGGCGCTCACCTTTAATCCCAGCACTCGGGAGGCAGAGGCAGGCAAATCTCTGTTAGAGGCCGCCTAGTCTACATAACGAGTTCCAGGCCAGCTGGGACTACAGGGAGATCCTGTCTCAAAAAGACCCTCCCAAAATTTTTACAGTATCTGCTCATGTAGGAAAAAGAAAAGAAAAGCATACAAGAGAGGAAAGGCAGGGCCTGGGCATGAATATATTCCAGGTAGAGCACCTGTTCAGCTTGTGTCATACCCTGGCTTTGATCCTCAGCTTTCCCCCCTGTAAAGGGGAAGGAAGTATGTGGGAAATGTGATTTGTTGGGATGGTACATTTGTGGCAGAATTTTCATTTTTATTTCCATTAATATTGTTAGTGTGCTATGATAGACTTCAAAGGAGAGTCCAGGACCCTCCTTTCTCATAACAAACCCAGTGACTAGAGACTTTATTTAATGACAAAGTCTTGCTGTGGAGCTGATACTCCTGCTTTCTCCCACAGCTGGACAGAGATTTTCTTTGTCCTGTAGGTACAACTTGAGTTTTTCAGTTGTGTTTACATCTTACTGCTCTGCCAGTGGATAGGATGGCCCTGTGGGTATTTGCACAGAACTCAGGAGACAGAAGCATTCTGGAAAAGAAGGTTTGGAAAGGGCAGCTTTTCTTCTCAGTCTGTTTTGCAGATGACTGCACTTTGCCTCTCCTTGCTGATGATCATCTCTTTTCATTTAGTTTGCCTTTGGCTCTTGAAAAAGTATTTCACTTCAGCAAAATAGGAAGCAGCTTAAGGCTGGTGTGAAGCTCGATACTTGGGAATTTAGTCTAGCCTTTAGAAAGCAGAAACCGTGGCTCAGCAACTCCTGTTTCAAGGCATTGCAGTCCTTTGTCAGTAATTTAGACTGTTGGGAGAGGGGATTCCTTACAATAACTAGAAAAGTGACAGACTTTACCTTTTGGCAATTTAAGAAGTTTGTGACCTCCCAGGTTGCTAAGATGTCAAATTCAAGATGTGCTGCATTAGTAAAGTGTTAATGACACAAGAAAGGGAGAGAGAGGGAGCCTGTCACAGCTGTAGATGAGTTATTTGCACTTTCCTTTTTTTAAAAAAAATATTTTTAAAATTTATTTTTATTTTATGTGTATGACTGTATTGCCTGCATGTATGTGAGTGCACCCGTGTTGTGCAATGCCGAGGAAGTCAGAGAGGGCATCATATTTCCCTGCAACTGGAGTTAAGGACAGTTTGTAGCTGCCATGTGGGTGCTGGGAATCAAACCCCCCAGTCCTCTGGAAGAGCAGTCAGTGCTCTTAACCACTGAGTCATCTCTCCACCCCTACCCTTGATTTTGTATAAACATTAAATCCCCAAAGAAGGCCATTTGAGGTGGTGACTAGTAATCCTGTCACCGAGGAAGGGGGCGAGATTAGTGAACGGTCTCTGTTCTTATTATAACACAGTTATTAAATTGTAATTGTTTATAGCTATAATACAAATGCTATAAAGTCACCCTTATTTTAAAATTTATTATTTATTTGTTTTTAGTCTTTTTGAGACAGGGGCTCCCTGTAATCCTAGCTGACCTGGAACTTGCTATGAAGACCAGGCTGGCCTTGAAATCAGAGATCTGCCTGACTCTGCCTCCTGAGTGCTGGGATTAAAGGCGAGCATCACCATGCCTAGCTATCAATTTTATTTATTTTATGTGTATGAGTTATTGCCTGCATGTTTGTAAGTGTACCCATATTGTGCAATGCCGTGGAGGTCAGAAGAGGGTGTCGGATCCCCTGGAACTGGAGTTAAGGACAGTTGTTAGCCTCCATGTGGGTGCTGGGCATTGAACCGTGGTCCTCTGCAAGACCAGCCAGTGCTCTTAACCTCTGAGCCAACTCTCCAGTCCAAGTCACCCTTATTTTAAAGAGTATAAATCAGGAAGTATTTTTTTGCTGCTGTTCTTTCATTTTACATGGGAGTAGAGATCAAACCCAGGGCCTCCTGAATGCCAGGCCAGTGCTGCACTCCAACCCTCAGCAGCTTTTTATTGTCTTCACAATTGTTTGGCCATCTCCACTGTCCATTTCCAGAACATTTAACCCAGCTCAGGAGAAGCCTTGTTGTCCATTAGGAGTTTTTCTCTGTAGCCCCTGACAGCTATCACTCTACTTCCTGTTCCTATGGATTTACCTAGTTTGAAAAGAATCTATGATCTAATATATAGCCCTTTTTTCTTTCTTTCTTTCCTTTTTTTTTTTTTTTTTTTTTTTTTTTTTTTTGTCTTTTTTTGAGACAGGGTCTCCCTGAAGCCCCAGCTGGCCTGGAACTCACTATGTAGACCAGGCTGGCCTTGAACTCACAGAGATCTTCCTGCCTCTGCCTCCCAAGTGCTGAGATTGGCCTCTCGATGCCCTTTTATGGTCAGGAGTTTCGGTTGGTTTCTGTTAGACTCAGATAAGCAAGGCATGTCTGGGCTTGCCTAATCTTAGCCTGCAGTATAGGGCAAAGGAGACTTACTAGGAACAGAGACTTAAGACTGACAGATGGAGGCTGCTAAAAAATGGAGCCAGTGTGACCTGGATCCTTCATTTCCCCCTTGAGTTGTAACATGGGTTAAATCTTTAAACCATAGCAAGCAAGCAGTTATACAGAAGCTAATGTTTTGTAGTTAGCAAGCAGTTGTCTGGGATAAAGGGCCTTCCTGGGCTGTACTGAGTACAGAGGACCATCAGTTGGATGGTCTGCAGCCGGGTCCTTATGAACCTGAGGAGGGCATTTATCAGACATGGCCCACATGTAAGGGCAATCAAGAATATTATTAGGGGCCCCGCCAGTGCTGTATGTAATAAGTGTAGTTAACCATGGGGACCCTGTGAATAAGGATTCATACCAGTTTTGTTGCTGGAGCCTAGCATCCTCCCGTTCTTTTAGGCATCTGCAGATCTCGACTAGAGACTCTGATCACACCGAGTGTGGTTAACATAAAAGCAACATTGTTCACCCAAAGCAGCACATAACCCCCCTTTTTCTAGTAGGAGGAGATCTAGGCCCCTCCTGTTTTGTAAGGCAACTTCAGCTAATGAGGATACAGACTCCTCTAAATGTTTAATTGAGCTTTCCAAGCTGTGGAGGTCTGTATCTATTGCTCTTCAGAGGGCTTGATAATTACGGTCCTGTAAAATCAGAGCCGAGGCCCCAGTGCCCACTGCGGCAGAGACTCCTACTCCTAAAAGAGTGGAAAGAACTATAACTCCCATGGCTATTTTTCTGCGTGGCCAGGCCCATCTGGTGACCTGAGTCTCCAATTCTAGATCTGACCTGTAAAAAAGGTGGGGGACTAGCTATACTAGCACACAGAAGTCCCCCATTTGATCAAGTACTGTACCAAGGAGTGAAGACAGGTGGTGATCCCTGAAGTACAAGCCCACCAGGTGTTAGTTGGGGGGAACAATGTATGGGTCAGAACTATTTAGAATGAGGCTAGAATTAGAGCTACAGAGATGTTTGGTGGGGGGAAACTTTCCCCCCTTAGAAGTAACACATAAGCCTTGCCCATAGACTAGGGTGAGGACAAGGCCCTTTCTTCCCATAGGAGGGCCTTTCCTATAATGACTCACATCGGGGGTGAAGGAGTAAGTGCCCAGAACAGCTATACCATCGTAGTAAGGGGGTCTGGGGTCTAGGCAGAACTAGCAACTCCAGGTTAGTTTAGAGTCAGTAAGATTTAAAATGTTAAAAACAGCATCTAGAATGGTCAGAGGTCCCTGTCGCCTAATGGCGGGGGGGGGGGGTCTTCCATACATGATTTCATAAGGGGTTAAACCATACGTGTAAGGGGTATTCCTGACCCGGTATAAGGCAAAAGGAAGGAGGCCCACCCAGTTTCCAAGGTTAATTTAGTCAGGGTCTCCTTAAGGGTCCAATTCATTCTTTCTACCTTACCTGAACTCTGGGATGATAAGCACAATGCAGTTTCCAATTTGTCCCCAATACTTTTAACAGTCCCTGTGTTACCTTAGAGACAAATGTAGGTCTATTGTCTGATCCTATGACCGAGAGTAGGCCGTACTTTGGGATTAGTTCATCTAAAATCTTTTTGATCACCATTGATGCTGTTTCCCCTTTTGTGAGGAAAGCTTCTACCCAACTTGAGAACGTATCTACAAACACTAAGAGATACCGATAACCATACCTGCCTGGTTTTACCTCAGTGAAATACACCTCCCATTGGGCTCCAGGCAGAGTTCCTCTCTCTTGTTCCTGAGGGGCTATTTGCCCTTCGGGGATTAGTGGCCTGACAGGAAATGCACTTATCCAAGCAACCTTCTATCAAGGGTTGTAAATTGAAAATCTTGTAGGGGGTTAAAAGTTCCTTTAGTTTCCTCTGTCCCAGATGGGTCCCGTAATGGAGTCCTTGAATCAGGGTTGTGGCCAATTCCTGGGGTAGGATTATCCGGCCATCTGAAGTGTACCACCATCCTTCTCTTGTCCTTGTATGAGGCAAGGAGGCAAAATTGTCATCTTCCTTTGAATAAGTTGGTTGGTCCAGCAATGTGGGAGGTGGCAGAGCTGTCATCAAGCTTACAGTTTGTAAGGCTGCCTCCTTGGCAGCCTGGTCTGCCCTCCTATTTCCTTGAGCCTCAGGAGAGTCCCCCTTCTGGTGTCCAGGACAGTGGATGATAGCAAACTTTCGAGGCAACCAGAGGGCAAAGAGCAGGGACAGGATTTCTTGTTTAATAGTCTTTCCCTCTGCTGTAAGTAGGCCCCTCTTTTTATAAATGGCCCCATGGACATGAGCTGTGGCAAAGGCGTAGCAGCTATACATATAGATGTTAACAGTTTTGTCCTTTCCCAATTGTAAGGCCTTGTTTAAGGCAATCAGTTCGGCTTTCTGGGCCGAAGTCCCAGGCGGTAGGGCAGTAGCCCATATGGTCTCAGTCAGGGTGACTACTGCCACCCCCACATACCTGGTTCCTTCGAAGATGAAGCTACTGCCGTCGGTGTAGAAGGTGTCATCTGGGTCCCTCCATGGCATATCAGTCAAGTCCGGTCTGATTCCATGAATTTGATGCAGGATTTCAATGCAATCGTGCATGACCTCTGTGTCTGGTTCTGGCAGTAGGGTAGCTGGGTTGAGCGATGTGTAAGGTAGGCACCTTATGTGGGGCAGGTTGAGGAGAAAGGCCTGGTAATGAGTCAGTCTGGCGTTAGTCATCCACCAGTCTGGTGGGTTCTTGAGGACTCCCTCGATAGAATGAGGAGTAGTAATGGTCAAGAGCTGCCCCAAAGTCAGTTTGTCGGCATCCTTAACCATCAGTGCTGTGATGTGAGGGCAGGTAGGCCATCCGGCCGCCACCGAGTCTAGTGTTTTGGACAGATAGGCCACTGGCCGTTTCCAGGGCCCTAACCGTTGGGTCAAGACCCCCTTTGCAACTCCCAGTGTCTCATCAACGAACAGTTGGTAGGGCTTGTTAGTATCAGGGAGGGCCAATGCCGGGGCCTTCAGGAGCGCCTCTTTGATGGTTTGGAAGGCTATGTCCTGTTGCTTAGTCCATTGGAAGGAGTTCTCCTGCCCTCTAGTGGCCTCATATAAGGGTCTGGCTATTTCTGCGAACCCAGGAATCCAAGATTCCCGAAGTTGTCTCCTGATCTTTGGGGCAGGGATGCCCAGGATGGTCTGTTTTCTGGCCTGGGAGAGCCAGCGTTGGCCATCCTTTAAGACATATCCCAGGTGCGTTACCTGCTTCATACACAATTGGGCCTTTTTAGCAGATACTTTGTATCCAAGCTGGTCTAGTGCCTGCAACAGGTCCTTGGTTGCCTCTTCACAAGTAACTTTATCTGGGGCCGCTATCAGAAGATCATCTATGTATTGGAGGAGGCTTATAGTGGGGGTGGGAGGCCCGATACGGAGGTCCTGATGGAGTGCCTCAAGAATTTTTAAGGCCTTGAGGCAGCCTGGTCCAGGTGAGCTGGCTGCTGAGCCCTCGGTCTGGGTCATACCATTCGAAGGCAAAGAGCGGTTGGCTGCTGGTTGCAAGCGTCAGGCTGAAAAAAGCATCTTTCAGGTCTAATATTGTATATATCTTAAGGTCTGGCCTTAATGAACGTAAGAGGGTGTAAGGGTTGGGCACTGTAGGATGGATGTCCTCTGCCCTCTGGTTGACTTCCCTTAAGTCCTGGACCCATCGATAGTCATTGGTCCCTTGCTTTTTGACCGGCAGTAGAGGGGTATTCCATGGGGACTGGCAGGGTATCAGAATTCCGTACTCTAGGAGCTGGTTAATGTGCTTTGTTATCCCCGTTTTTGCCTTTGGTGTCATAGGATACTGCTTTATCCTGACTGGCTGCGCTCCAACCTTCAGGGACATGACCATGGGAGGTCTCTGTTTTGCCAGTCCAGGCAGGTTGGTTTCCACCCATACTCCAGGCATGCCTGGGCTTGCCTAATCTTAGCCCTCAGTATGGGGCAAAGGAGACTTACCGTTTCTAAGAACAGAGACATAAGACTGACAAGATGGAGGCTGCTAAGAAATGGAGCCAGTGTGACCTGGATCCTTCAGGTGAATGAAGGACAGGAAACCAGCCTCCTCTTCCAGCCCTTCTGTAGGTACTCAGGCTCATTCATAATAGAGCAGCCTTTGGTTTGTTTTGAGCCAGGATCCCATTATGTAGCTCAGAATGACCTTAAACTTGAAATCCTCCTGCCTCTGTTCCCTGAGTGCTGATTTTATAGGTGTGGGCCCCTATGCCTGGCCTAATCATCTCTTAAAGGTTCTATCCCTTTATACTGTCACAGTGGCAAACCCAAATTTTATTAACATTTATGGGAGGGCATACATGTGCTGCTGCACTCATGTGGAGGTCAAAGAACAGTTTGTGGGAGTTGGTTCTTTCTACCATGTGGGTCTGGGGATCAAACTCAGATGGTCAGCTTGGTGGCAACCGTTTTGTTTCGCTGAGCTGTATAACCAGCCCATCAGCACCCAAATTTTAGAGGGGACACATTCAACCCACAGCACTCCCGGAAGCTCTGCCCATGGTTTCTGCAGCACCACAGGGCCCTTCTCTTTCATTAGCTCATACTTGTCTTTCCATCTTTTCTGCCTAACCTCAAAATCTTCCCAGATCTAGTTGCAGGCCCCTACTCTGCACTGTCCTTAGTGCTGACGTCCAGTCCTGCTGTATGCAGATGACCTCTGGATTCATAGTGCTGACTTCTGTGCACTCCGTACTTGAGCACAATTGCGTACTTGATGTCTCAACCTAACATCGCCAGAGCAGATCCTTGATTCTTACCTTGAAGTCTGCTCTTCAGTCTCCTCTTGGTGAATGGGACCTGCACCTATTGCTCGTTAAAACTTTGGTAGCCGGGCATGGTGACTCACACCTGTAATGTCAGCTCTTGGAAGGCTGAGGTAGGAGGATTGCCACAAGTTTAAGGCCAGCCTGGACTACAGAGTAAGTTCTAGTGTAATCTAGGTTTCAGAGTAAGATCCTTCCTCAAAACAAGCAAAAGACCTTGATGACATTATTGCTTCTTTCTCTCTGCCTCTCAATTATATCCAGAATCTACTTACTTCTTACCATCTAAACAATCTGAAGACATTTCTCAGGTGGTCAGCTGTAATGGTGTCCTGTATTAGGAACTTTTCTCATGACCAAATACCTGACAGAAATGTGAAAGATGTCTTTTAGCTTACACTTGAGAGGAATGTGATCCATTGTGGGAAAGGGATGGTGGCAGGAGGACTGTGGGCTGTGGCACTGACCTGGAATCCTGAGAATCCCAGTGTTCCCTTGGCTTCCTCCTGTTTCCCTGTTTATTCAGTCTGAGACTTCAGTCCTTGGGGTGGAGCTTTCCTCCTCAGTTATATGTCTCTGGAAACACTGGTGTGCACCAGCAAATCCCAGGTGTTCCTAATCCAATCAGACAGTTGCTCTTATCTAGCACCTTTCACTCTCAAGTCCTCTATAATTCATTTTTCACAGAGCAGCCAATGTGAGTTCTTTAAAAAGATGTCAGGTCCATGTCAGTCTCCTGCTCACAGTGTTCCAGTACCCATTACCGTGGCCCAGTCTTGGCCATGGCTAGGAAACCCTCTCTGGAATCAGGTTCCACCTGACTTTCCAGTGTGACCTGCTCCTTCCCTCCATTGCCCTGTTTGGCTGCTTCTCTAGATCTTTGCAGAGCAGGATCCTTGACATTTTGACAGATGTCCTCTTCAGAGTGGCTTTTTCTGCCTACCCAGTGCTCTGTGCCTAAGCCTCTACCCCACCTGACATTCTGTGACCTTTATTTTATTTTGTTCATAGCATATGTTATTTCTCTGAAATAATTCACATACTGTTTGTTTTCCGTCAGTTAAATACCTTGAGTGTATTAAACAGATACTATATGCCAGGTACTGTGATAAATATTTGCATTTTTCATTTAGTCCTCGTAATTGTTAGGTATTATCAATTTTACTGATGAGGAAATTACAGGTTCATGAAATCAAGAACTTTGTTTTGTTTGCTGCCATATCCTTAGTACATGGGACAGTGTTTGGCATGCATAATACTTGCTTCAAAGATTATTTTGGTTATTTAGATGAACGAGAAACTCTCAAGTTTCTATCTCTAGTTCTGACTTCTCCCCAAAGACATAGACTTGTCATCTACATAAATTCATTAGTTTCTAATCAGCATTTAAAATTTTTTTATGAGTGTATTGCCTACATGTGTGTAAGTGCACCCATGTCATCAATGCCCGCAGAGTCAGAAGAGGGCATTGGATTCCCCTGGAACTGAAATTAAGGCAGTTGTTGGCCACCATGTGGGTGCTGGGAATTGAATTTGGATCCTCTGCAAGAACAGGCAGTCAGTACTTTAAAAAAAAATATTTTATTTATTATTTTTATTTTATGTGTACGAGTGTATTCCCTGCATGTATGTGAGTGCACCCATGTCATGCAATGCCAGGGAGATCAGAAGAGGGCATCAGATTTCCCTGGAACTGGAGTTAAGGACTGTTCGTAGCCGCCATGTGGGTGCTGGGAATTGAACCTGGGTCCTCTGCAAGACCAGTCAGTACTCTTAACCGCTAAGCCATCTCTCCAGCCCCTCTAATAATCATTTTAATCACCTCATAAGCTTTCATTTCTGTTCTAGCTTCTCCCATATGAGTAAATATCATCAACTCAGGAGTCTAGAAATCTAGACTTTCCTGTTTTTGTTTTGTTTTGAGACAAGGTCTTACTGTGTAGCCCAGGCTGGCCTTAAATTTAGGGTGATCCTCCTGCTTCAGTCTTCAGTGTGCTAGGATTATAGATGTGTGCTAGGATTACAGATGTGTGCCCTCTCTTTACTCACACCCAAACCATTGGGGAGCCTCTTGAATCTGTGTACTTCTCTATTTCCATGGTTGCACTGTAGCCTTATGCTCCACTTTTTCTCCCCTGCATTTCCACATTTATCTCCCAATATCCACTTTTATCTCTACAAGCCATTCACTGTGGAACAACCACATCAATTTACAAAAATTGTTATTTTATTTTATTATGTGTATGAGTGTGTTGCCTGCATGTGTTGAGTGCACCTGTGTCATGCAGTACCCCCAGAGGCCAGAAGAGGGTGTTAGATCTCCTGGAACTGGAGTTACGGGCAGTTGTTAGCTGCCATGTGGGTGCTGGGAATTAGGTTAACTGTGATTCAGTGAAAAGTGGGCCTAAAAGAGGGCTGGGATATCAGAAAAGTAGAGTCACTGGGGGCCATCCTAGATTCTGCTTCTGAAGACTTAGCCAATGAGGTGTCATTTACATTGTGTTCTAAGTCTGGCGGATCAGAGAAGACTGTTACAGAGACATGGCAGAGTGGAGAGAGTGCGGTGCACTTGGGCATCTGATGGGAGTGGGTCCAGTGGAGTGAAAGGTGGCTTTGGAGTGGCAAGGGTACTACAGAGTGGCAGGAACCTGACCATGTACAACCTTCCATGTCAGAGGATGGCTCGTACCAAGTGTGGCCCAAATTCTCTCTGGGTCTCCTGTGCAGACAAACCATATAATATATTTTATTAACTTACAAAGGAATGAGTACCCAGTGCCTAGCCCAGCGCCACCACGACTCAGAGCCCGCCTTATCAGACCACGCCACACCCATAGCCCCACTAGCATTCCCTCACACCTCAGGGGCCAGCGATCTCTCCCCGGGTCCACAGGGAGTCAGTCCATTCTGTCTTTGAGTTGTTGTGCTGGCTGCGAGTTTCCTACACCATCACACTCTACCAGCAGCTCCTGGTTTCCATCCCCAGATAGCTCCCAGCTTCCCTTCCTACTTCCCACTCATGTCAGCCCCACCTATTGGAGGAACCAGCCAATCGGGAGACTCCAAGTATGAGAGCAGATGGTTGAAAATAACTCAGGACATGACAGGATTGGATTGAAGTTTAAGAAATGTATCTTTGAGTAAGAAGGAAGTAGAGTCTAGAACTTGGAAGTAAGGGGTCACTAAAGGAGGGTAATCATGGGGGACTGTGGCAGGGGGTAGGATTGCCCAAGAGGAGCTCAGAGAGAGAAAAGCAGGAGGTGGGCTTAGAGGGCTAGTGAAGTCTAGAGCTAGCGAGAAAATCCAAGAAGACCAGTATTTTTTCCTTTTAATATTTATTTTTCATGTATGTGTATATGTATTCATGTAGCAATCAGAAGACAACTTGCAGGTCAGTTCCCTGCCGTGTGGGTTCTGGGCGTTGAACTCAGGTGAACTTCATGGCAAGTGCCCTTACCCACTGAGCCATCTCTGGGCCCATCTCTCCCTTCTTTCCTTCCTTCCCGTTTTTTTTTTTTTTTTTTTTTGGTCTTTTTGAGACAGAGACAGGGTCTCCCTGTAGCCCCAGCTGGCCTGGAACTCACTATGTAGGCCAGGCCGGCCTTGAACTCACAGAGATCCGCCTGCCTCTGTGCACCACTACACCTGGCCCTTCCTTTTTAAAAAAATAATAAATAAACAAAATTTTATATTCCACGGGGCTGGAGAGATGACTGAGTAGTTAAGAGCACTTGCTGTTCTTCCAGAGGACCTGAGTTCAGTTCCCAGCACCCACACTGGGCATCTCACAACTGGAGCTTATAACTCCAGCTCCAGCAATCAGTGCCACCTTCTGGCTTTCAATGGCGCAGCACACATGTGGCATACATATATACACAAATAGCAAAATTTAAAAATTTTTAAAAGTGTATATTCGCTACAGGGAGACCCTGTCTCAAAAAGACCAAAATAAATAAATAAATAATAATAGTAAATAAATAAATACATAAATAAAATTATATATTACCGTGTGGTGTGCATATGTGTCAAGCCAAGTGCACAAATGCTTTGGCACACATGTGGAGTCAGTGCTTTCCATCTACCTTTCCGTGGTTTCCAGGGATCCACCTCAGGTCGTCAGGCTTGCACAGCAAATGCTTTTACCTGCTGGGCCATTTCACCAGCCCTACAAGAGTTCCCTTATCAAGGTACTGTGGCCAGAGGGTTGGGTGGTAAAAGCATTCTATTTTCCTACATTTTGGTGTCTTTTTAGAGCCTGTACTGAGAGCTGTCACTATGACAAGTGCTTCTCACACTCATACACCCCCCACAAGCTCCCTCCCCCAACCCCTTTAGAGGTAATATGGGCAAGCTAGAATGAGCTGGAGTTATAAAAGATTAGAGGAGCTAGACTGGAAACGTCCCCTTTTCTAGGTCAACTGGACTCTCTTAATGACCTGAGTTGGTTACACTCATACACATAAAATAAAAATAATAAATAAAATATTTTTTTTAAAGTGTATATTCCATTGAGTTTTTTTTGTTGTTGGGTTTTTTTCTTTTTGGTCTTTTTGAGACAGGGTCTCCCTGTAGACCAGGCTGGCCTCGAACTCACAAGAGATCCACCTGCTTCTGCCTCCCAAGTGCTGGGATTAAAGGCATGCACCACGATGCCTGGCTCCATTGAGTATTTCTTTAATTTTGCTTTTTATTTTTTTATTTTGAGATAGGACTTCATATAGCCCAGGCTGGCCTTGAATTTGCTTTGTAACTGAGGATGACTATGAACTCTTCTCCTTCCTCTACCTAACAATGCTAGGATTACAGGCACATGCCGCCATGCTTGGCTGTTGATTTTAATTTTTTAAAACATCTATGGTGACCGTACTAAGGTCTCCCTTCCCTTGCCTCTCCTAGACTTCCCCAGCTCTGAGCTGTGCTCAACAGGTTCACCAGCTTAGTTGTTATCAGCTTTCCATGTTCTCTCATCTCTACAGAGACAGTGGTCTGGAGGATCTTAGGTGCCACCAGAATCAGTGTTTTTGCCAATATTGTTACAGCCTTTGTGTTTCCTGGCAGATGTTTGCAGAAAGGCCCCTGTGCACCACAGCCCTGCCATGTTGTTGGGGGCAAGACCCAGAGGGTCTGTATCAGGAGACCACAAGGAATGAACAGAATCTTCCTGCGCCACACAGCAAAGTTTTCCTAACAGGAAATTGTAGGATTGGTAAACTAGGGTAGGACATACTGGAGAGGGCATCAGGACTGGCCCCTGTTAGCATGTACATTCAATTTTAAACAGTTCTTTAGAGCATCTCAAGGGTGGCTTCATCAGTTACAGTTTTCTAAAGTTTCTGCTGCTTTTTTGGCAGATGGGAGCAGTTGATGTTTTTGGTTTTTGATGCAGGGTTTTCCTGTATTCCCAGTTGGCCTAGAAATCACTGTGTAGACCAAGGTGGCCTTGATCTGCCTACCTCTGCCTCCTGAGTGCTGGGATTAAAGGCACGTGCCACCACGCCCAGCCCAAGTTTTTGCTTCTTAATTCCCCTTGTACAAACAGGACAGCCACAGTGACCAGGTGACATGACCATGATGAGGCTAACTCTTTGGGCTGCTTCTGTCAACTCCCAGATGGCTGCTTCCGTAGCAACAAGAAGCTGGAAAACCTGTCAGCCCAGCTTAGCAGCATAGCATCCCAGAGACTCAAGGACAGCCTAAAGGAGAAATATAATACACTCATACACATAACAGACATGAAATATACATAAATATGTATAATTTAGAACCGAAGCTTGCAAACTGTTAAAATATACCCAGAATCTGACCATTTCTCAATGCTGGCACTGTAGCAAAGTCCACATCTTCCACCAGCCTAATACATGAGCTTCCTCTGTGCACTCTGCCTCCTTCCTTGACCCTGCAGTCCTCATACCCTCAGCCTTCACTGTAGCGAGGGAGCTTGTTAAAACCCAAGTCAAATTTCTGTTTGTGGCTGCTCAGAACCTCCTGATTTCCCAGCTCACTGAGAGTAAAGTTCAAAGGCCTGTTCTCACTATGAGGTACCCAAGGCTCCTGCTTCTCCTCCAACAGTTCCCTGCTCCTTCCTCCTACTCTGCCACCCCCGCCCAAGAAACCCCACTGGTCCCCTGGCTGCTTCCTGCACCTGCAGATGTGCTCTGACCTGGGGCTTTGCACCTGCTGTTCCTTCTGCTTGGACCCCTCCCCCAGCAAGCCCAGGCCTTGATTCTCGAGTTCTTCCAGTGTCACCTTCAGAGGCTTTTTCTGACAACTTAAACAGCCCCTCTCTTCGATACTCCTAACTCTACCTTGCTTTGGCATCATCTGGTTTGGTTTCTTGTCTGATTTTCTACTCCAGTCCAACAGCCAGACCTTTTTCACTGTTGGGCTGCCTGGCTCAGTGCTCCGTCATTGTTTGCTGAGTGAATGAGAGGTGCTGAGGGGGAGCTGAGGATTGAGAATTGTCTTCACAGCCCCTTCTGCCCCAACAGCAAATGTAGCTCATTTCTTCCATTTGAAACCACCTCTACCTTCGTGAAAGAACAACCAAATCACCACTTTGGAGTCCTGAGCGGTCCGTCCCAATATAACGTGACTTCACCTGGGACTTTTTATACAGACCCATTCAACATTGTTAGTTTTGTAGGTTGTCATACAAGGATACCAGTAATTTCGTGAGGCTTAACATAATAGCCTTTACTGTACCACAGTCTGGGCCCAAGGTCCAGATACTAATAGTAATTTTCTAGAAGTTATTAAGATCACTAATTACCTGATACTAAGTCGGTGTCCCAAGGGCCTTGTTTACGTGATCTTACTTAAGCCTCATGATCTTGGTGTAGTATAGGTAGTGCTACCCATTTTGGGATAAGAAAACAGAGGTTGAAAGAAGTGAAATAAACTTGCCCTGGGTTATAACAAGTAGCAATTAGCAGAAGAGGGGCTGGAAGTCAGATCTAATGAAATCTTTACTGTTAATCGTGGTATAGAGAATGAGTCCTTCCCTCCAATAGCTGATTGATAATAGTGGCAGTAAGCTGTCCCAGGACCCTTAGCCAGAAGGTGGCAGGAGAAGGCTGGATTACATTTCTAGCACTGTCCAGCTGGTGGCCCAGCAAGGTTGCATGGTAGTGTGGTAGGCAGTTTTGGAGTCTATTTGAGATGTATATATTGGCCTCTTTGAGGCTTATTTTCTTTTGTATGAAGAACAAATAACTATTTTACTCTGGCCAGCAAGATGGCTCAACAATCAAAGGTGCCAAGACTTAGGGCCTGAGTTAGATCTCCAGGACCCACATGGTGGAAGGAGAGAACTGACTTCTACAAAGCTTCCAAACTACTGAGTGTGGTGTCAACATGCCTTTAATTCCAGCACTTGGGAGGCAGAAACAGGCGGATCTCTTGAGTTCGAGGCCAGCCTGGTCTACACGGTGAGTTCCAGGACAGCTGGGGCTACAGGGAGACCCTGTCTCAAAAGACCCCCCCCCAAAAAAAAAAGAGTCTCTAAACACAAGCCATG
>NW_008338534.1:207940-211658 GCF_000622305.1 Nannospalax galili | reverse complement strand
CACACACACACACACACACACACACACACACACACACACACATACCCATAACACATAAAATAATAAATGTAGGGACTGGAGAGATGGCTCAGTGGTTCCTGATCTTCTAGAGGACCTGGATTTGGATCCCAGCACCCACATGGCAGCTAGCAAACACTGCTAACTCCAGTTCCAGGGAATCTGATGCCCTCTTCTGGCCCCCACAGTCATTGTATGGCATGGATGCACTGACATACATGTAGGCAGTATACTCATACATGTAAAAAGTAAATAAATTTAAAGATAATAGCTTGTCACAAAAATCTTCTAACCACATCTTCCATGTTTTGTCATGTTCCGTTCATTGAACCAAAGCTCTCTTTCCATAGTTAGAAGTAAAAGGCTTCAGGAAAAGGCTGAAAAAACTAGGGGGAAAATCTTTTTTTAGCTCAAGTGGGTGATTTTAGTTTTTTGAGGCAAGAAGTTTGCAAATCTAGTTGATGACTTTTATTTTTATTTACTATATTTATTATTATTATTATTATTATTATTTTATTTTTGGTCTTTTTGAGACAGGGTCTCCCTATAGCCCCAGCTGTCCTGGAACTATGTAGACCAGGGTGGCCTTGACTCACAGAGATCCGCCTGCCTCTGCCTCTGGAGTGCTGGGATTAAAGGTCTGCGCCACCACGCCCAGCGGACTTTTATTTTTAAAAAAGTTGGTATATAATTCAGATACCTTAAAATTCATCATGTTTTGGGGGGGGTGTTTTTGCTGGGTTTGATGCTGGGGAGCAAGCCCAGGCCTCCTGCATGCTAAGCACTAACTTGACCACTGAGCTACTTGCCAGCCCTGCCATCATTTTTAAAGTGTATAGTTCAGTGCCTTAAGTGTTTTTACCATATTGTACAAGTGTCACCCTAACTCCAGCACATTCCATCACTCCAAATAAAGACCTACTGGTAGTCACTGTTCACCATGCATAGCTTCTTTTACTTGACATAATGTAGTTTAGTTCTGCATTGTAGCACGCATCAATATTTATTTATTTTTAAGGCTGAATAATATTCCTTGTGTGAATATTTCATATATTTTGACCATTAGTTGGTGTGCTGGATAGCTTTAGTGTCAACTTGACACACCTGGGTTGAGGGAGCCTCAATGGGGGAATTTCCTCCACAGGACTAGCCTGTGGCCATGTCTGTGGGTATCTTCTTGTTGTTGAGTGATGTGGGAGGGCCCAGCCCACTGGGGGTGGTGCCTTCCCTGGGCAGGTGGGCCTGTGTTGTATAAGAAAGCAAGCTGCAGGGCGTGGTGGCGCACGCCTGTAGTCCAAGCACTTGGGAGGCAGAGGCAGGTGGATCTCTGTGAGTTCAAGGCCAGCCTGGTCTAAAGGTCAGCCTGGTCTACACAGTAAGTTCCAGGCCAGCTGGGGCTACAGGGAGATCCTGTCTCAAAAAAAGGATCTTATCAGATATGGCCCCTTGACTTCATCTTCCCAGCTTCTAGCTAGGACTGTGAGAAATCTCTTTATAAATGACCCAGCCTATGAATTAAGAAAATAGATTAAAACAGTTATGGTGGCAAATCTTCCCAACACATGAGGAAGACCTTTGAGCACTACCTGTTCCCTGGAGACCAAGACAGGTTGTGCTCAGTGGGAGGGGCTCTCAAGATAGCAAAAGGGAGGGCGGGGAAACGGTGAGCACCATGTTCTCTCTTGAGGCCTCCTTAACAAGAGGGCAGAGAAGAGAAATGCAGCAGAGTCTGGGGAAGGGAATGAGTCAAGGTGGGAAAAGTCTGTGTGGCCTTTGAGAAGGTGGCATGGGGCAGAACCTAGGGTCAGGTGGAACAGAGGGTGGGGTAGTGGCAAGGTAAGCAAGCAGAGTCCCAGACACAGGACACAGGCAGGGGAGATACACAGGAGGGCTGAGAAAGTAGGTTTTTAAAAATTAAAAAAAAAAACAAAAATATATATTTTTGGTGTTTTTTGAGACAGGGTCTACTGTAGCCTCAGGTGGCCTGGAATTCTCTCTAGGTAGACCAGGCAGGCTACCACACCCAGCTCCTTAAAAAAAAAAAAAAAAAAAAAAAAAAAAATTTTTAAAAACAAAAAAAAAAAAAAAAAAAAACCAAGTGAAAACTAATAGTCTTCCAGATGAGAGAGGTGGAGAAGGGGGATGGAAGGATTTGGGCTTCTAGAACAGTGACTGAAACCATTTCTCTGCTCTGGCTTCCTCTCCTTCCTCAGGCCTGTGAATCCTCTCACTGTGGCAGAGGAAGAGGCAGGAAGAGTGAGGCTGCTTATGCATTGAGCTGCTGCTTTCCTCACCTTTCCCACAAATGTGCTTTTCTAGGACACCCCGTCCCCAAACATCCAATTCCTCTCATGCTGGTGCCAGAGAGGAATACCTGACTTGAGCACTGCCTCTGTGTTTTCTTGATTTTTCTCTTCTTGGTCCTCTTTGGTTGTAGGAAACCACATACCTTCTGCCAGTGGCCCCTTCTCAGCTCTGACACCAAGCATATGGCCCCAGGAGATCCTGGCCAAGTACACACAGGTACAGCAGTTAGCACAGCAGGCACTAGCCTGCCATGCTCCTATGCTTGTCATGAAGAGATCTACCTTTGCAAGTGTTCTGGGAATGGCTGGCACACTCCACGCTCACACAGGGTCACAGTCACCACTAGAGATGGCGTTTTAGTTCCATGTGTCTGTGTGAGTTTGTCATTAAGTAGGAGAAAGAAAACTGTGGAGAATTCAGAGAAGGTGGCAGCCCCTTGTAGCTGAATGATGCCCAGGGAAGGCAGCATACCTGGAGCCCTTGCTCTGGGTGGGATTTCAGCAGTCAGCTGGCATCTTTTGGAAATTGCCTTCTTTCTAATCCTGGTTCTAGAAGGAAGAGTCTGCAGAGCAACCAGAGTTCTGCTACGATGAGTTTGGTTTCCGAGTGGACAAGGAAGGTAAGATGGAGCCCCTTGTGTGTGGTCTTGCTGATGTTGTCGGGAGAACTTTGGCCCCCATGACTTGGATTTCATGGCATATGGCCTCTGAGGTCTGGGGGTGTCACTGAAGGAATTAAGGACAGAGTATATGTAAGTGAGGGATATGCTGTTCTAAATATGGGAACTTCTGGGGTTTTTTTTGTTTTGTTTTTAGATAAATGCTTAGTCTTTACCTAATAGTCTTTATGTATTACCTATTTACCTATTACCTAACAGTCTTTACCTAATAATAAAAGCAATTGTGTATCTTGTAGAGAAGTTTTTTTTGTTTTGTTTTGTTTTGAGGCAGGGTCTCCCTTTAGCCCCAGCTGTCCTGAAACTCACTATGTAGACCAGTATGGGGCGTGCGCGCTCTCTCTGGGCGCACTCCCCCGAATGGCACTCCCCTGCCACACCTGGCTAGTCGCTGGCGGGTCTGGCCACAGTTCTCCGTGTCTCTATGGGCCTCAGGCGTGGTGTGCGTGGATATCTCGGGGCCCCTGCCACACCTGGCTAGTCGCTGGCGGGTCTGGCCACAGGCGTCTCTGGCCTCGGCTCTCTGGGAGCCCTGCAGGCTTTTCCCGGCGGCTCAGGTCCCGTGTCTCTGGAGCTTCTCTGCTGCAGAAGCGTTGTTCTGCCGAATCCTGTCCCTAATCCACCCGTGTACTCTTCCTCAGGATGCGAGGTCCAGTGGCCACTTGGGCCTCACAGGAAGAAGTACGGGGACAACGAAAGCTAGAATGTCCATAAGCC
>NW_008338534.1:203303-203903 GCF_000622305.1 Nannospalax galili | reverse complement strand
AAGGGCTTGGGCAAGGGAGGAAGCCTGGTACGTGGCAGTCCCAATGTCTTGAGTAGCCACAATCCACTTGTCATAATGCTCATTCTTTAGTCCCTGGCATGCTTGTCTGTGCTCAGGGGTCATTCCTTCCCAGACAAGGCTGTTTAAAAACATTGATTTGGCTGCAGGATCTGTTATTTTTCTATCCAAACTTGCTTGCACTCTTAGTATAAAGTCTGGAAGAGCCTCAGTTGGCTTCTGCTTTAGAAAGGCTAATGCAGAAGTCTCTCCAGGCCCGTGCGACAATGGTGTTAAGCGGTCCCAGGCTTGCAGGGCACAGAGGCGAACCTGCTCTATACAACCAGCTGGAATTATAGCTTGCTGAATTCCTGTGGAGAAATTACCCTGGCCAAAAAGCTGGTCATAATTCCAATCTATAAATCTAGGTGGTGGATCCTGCCCTGGTTGAGGTCTTAGCTGCTGATTATGAGTTTCATTCCTTTTAGCTTGCATTAGGCATTCATCTCTAAATAAGGCTTCCCATTGTACAAATAATGCACTGGGGAGGGTGGATCTACAGATGTCCCTCCAGTCCTGAGGAAGCAGATTAGTATTAAATGT
>NW_008338534.1:163948-202973 GCF_000622305.1 Nannospalax galili | reverse complement strand
TTTGTCTGGTTTGGTCAGATTTTATTTTTGAAGTTGTTGAATTTGTTACTGGTCTGTTTTTAGGGTCTTTTTTATCACCTAAAACCTATCTTTTATTATTCTCTGGTGTCTGTAAACTTTCTTCAATTTTAGGTGGGTTTTTTAAGCACTGCTGGATGCCTGCCATTATTGGGAAAAAGGAAAGAGGAAAATCATGTTTTTCTTGGATTTTTTTATAAGCCAAATGTGAAAGAAAGTTCCACACCTCTGGATCAGATATGTCTGCGGATATGATCCAGGGTGCAAATTGGTACACCTCATTCCAAAATTTAAGCTTTCCTCTTTTGCAATTTTTAATCCCCTAGATTTAAGTAGAGTTTTAAGAGAACAAGCTTTTTTTGCCGACCAATATAGCCACTGAAAAAAATTGGGCAGGAGGGGAGGAGGGATCCCACTATGTAGCCCTGGCTGACCTGGAACTTGGTTGTAAACGAAGCTGACCTTGAACCCACAGATCTCCACCTGCCTCTGCCTCCCAAGTGCTGGGATTAAAGGCATGCGCCACCACGCCTGGCACATTTCTTTTTTTAAAATATTTTATTTTTTTTTTTTAATTTTATGTGTATGCGTGTATTGCCTGCGTGTGGTTAAGTGCACCCGTGTCATGCAATGTCCTCGGAAGACAGAAGAGTGGGTCTCCTGGAACTGGAGTTACAGATGGTTGTTAGCTGCCATGTGGGCGCTGGGATTCGAACCTGGGTTTTCTGGAAGAACAGCCAGTGTTCTTAACCGCTGAACCATCTCTCTAGCTCCAATCACTCACATTTCTAACACAAACAGAAGGTTTCCTTGTTCTTCTAAGTTCAGGAAGATAGAAGTTAAAAGCTGAGCTTAAGAGGAACACAGAACTTTCTAGTATGGTGGGTGTCATCTGTATCTCTATAGGTCACCAGGTTTAGAGGCCAAGTGCTGACTTGTTACAATGTGGAGCAATGTTTAGATATTTGATTCCTATCAAAACACAGAGTTAGAACTTGTATGTGATGTTTCCATATGTTGAGATTTTTTCATACCAAGGTTGAGATTTTTCAGAGCTGGGCTGAGACCTTGACTTATTTTTATTTTATTTTTCGGTCTTTGAAACAGGGTATCCCTGTGGCCCCAGCTGTCCTGGAACTCACTCTGTAGACCAGGCTGGCCTTGAACTCACAGAGATCCGCCTGCCTCTGCCTCCCAAGCGCTGGGACCACAGGCATGCACCGCCATGCCAGGCGGCCTTGACTTATTTTGAGCGAGGAGGAGGCTCTGCAGACAGGACTTACCTCAGAGATTGCTTGCTGGCCACAAGCTTCATCCTTGTTGATTCAGACAGTTCATGGAGCTATAATGGCTTGTGCCCTTTTCCATCTGTGCCCCCAAAGATGATCTTGACCATATGGAGTTCCCATTCTGGTGGGGAGATAGGCCATAATCGAGCAGACAGAGCATGCTGGGGGTGGGGGTGGGGGAGGGGCAGCAAGAAGCTATCAATAAAGATCACGGCACAGATAGCAAAGAGTGGAGGTAAGTTTATTATAAGGTGGTTGAGGCTTCTCAGAGGGGGAAAGAAATTGACTAGAGACTAGGAGGAGGCCAGGGAGAAGGTGGTGACAGGTGCAAAGGTCCCAAGGAGTGGGTGGATTTGGTGGGGAAGGGCTGGTGTTGTATTGTGGAGGGAGCAAGAGGAAAGTGTAGGAGGTGAGGACTGAGGTGCAGATGATGGCGCCTAGAAAGCCTTTGGGTTTGCGCCCAAGAAGCAGGCCACAAGCAGGTTCGGCAGTGACATCACTTGCTGTATCCTGGAAGGGCCTTTGTGACTGCTACAGAGGGCAGTGAGATAGCCATTGCCATGACCCTTACAAAGGTTGGTGTCTTGGTCTGGGCCAGTAGTTAGCGGTGGTAAGAAGTAGGGATGCCTGGGACAGGCGAGATGGCAGAGTATGAGCAAAGATGCTTGCCACCAAGCCTAATGACCTGAATTCAGTCCTGGGGACTCACATGGTGTAAGGCAAGAACTGTGGGGTTTGGTAGGGAGGAGTCAAAGGTAACACCAGGTTTCATTCCTTAGCCTCTGGAGGGTGGAGAATTGGCTTCTGGGTCTGGAGCAGCTTTGAGAAGGGTTCGCCTAGCCTGCTTGCCACTGGGAAGGCTGTGCAGCCGGAGCCCTCAGGAAAGTGGTGGACTCTGGATTTCTGAGGAGTCTCCTGGCCAGAAGACTCCAAGCTCTGTCAGAACAGACTGGGCTGCTGTGTGGAGTGAGGAAAACACTTCTCTGCTCTCTTCTCCCCTGGCAGAAGGTGCTGAGCCTGGATGCAGCCAACTGACAAGTACACTACTGGTGGAGGACCCCCCGCAGAGGCTGCGGTGGCAGGCCCACCTGGAGTTTACCCACAACCACGATGTGGGGGATCTCACCTGGGACAAGATTGCAGTCTCCCTCCCACGCTCTGAGAAACTCCGTTCCCTAGTGCTGGCTGGCATCCCACATGGCATGAGGCCACAGGTGAGATGGCCACAAGGACAAGGGACACACAGAGGCCTGAGGGTGGCCTGGCCTGTCACAAGAGACACTGAGTGCCAGGTTGCTCCTTCCCCCAGCTGTGGATGCGACTATCTGGAGCACTGCAGAAGAAGAGGAACTCTGAGCTATCCTACCGTGAGATTGTAAAGAACAGCTCCAATGATGAGACTATCACTGCCAAACAGGTGACTTGGGGCAGCCAGCTGGTCAGGAGCTTCCTGGCCAGAGTCCCTGTGCTTTGGCAGGAGGGATGTTGTTGCCTCTGGGAGTGCACCCTCGTTGGGCTCCTTGGCCAGGTGGGCATCCCTCTTAAGAATGTGATCCTGGAGCAAACTTGCTCCCTTTTGGGTCCTTCAGGGCTGCAGGGAGAATTGTCCACAGCCCCCAGTGTGTGCAAGGACATGGAAGAGATAGGCTCCACATTAGGAGCAGCAGGAGATTTAGTACAGACCCAAGCCAGAGGTGCTCATTCAGGTTGTGCAGGAGAATCCCAGGTGGCTGGTGTGGGATCTAATCCTGAAGGAGGGGGACCAGAGGGAATCCCCATTCCTGGAACAGAATCCCTCCTAGAGCTTACCTCTCTCACTGGGTAGGCATTAGTCTAAAGTTGCTTCTCACAAGGTCTTGCGGGGTGGGTGTCTGACAGATCGAGAAGGACCTGCTCCGCACCATGCCCAGCAATGCCTGCTTTGCCAGTGTGAACAGCATTGGGGTGCTTCGCCTGCGCAGAGTCCTCCGAGCACTGGCCTGGCTCTACCCAGAGATTGGCTACTGCCAGGGCACGGGCATGGTGAGAATTCTGGGAGGCAAGTGGTATACCAGGGTCTTGTCTTCTCCAGGCCTTCTGTGGGGTTTGATCTCTTTCCCAGCAGTAAGGATGGGAGGCAGGGGTTGATTTGCAAGTCCCCAAGGAGGGCCAGGGCAGCTGCCTCTCTTAAGGGCTCCTCCCTACCAGCCTGAGGAACTGTGCCTTCAGGAGGCAATCCCCAAGTGCCTTTCATGTGTGGTCATGTTGTCCCAGAGGGGCACCTTTTCAGACTCACTTGAGTACTTTGGTAGAAGCCCTGTGTCCTCTCTGTCCAGGTGGCTGCCTGCCTCCTTCTGTTCCTGGAGGAGGAGGATGCCTTCTGGATGATGTGTGCAGTTATCGAGGACCTGCTCCCTGCCTCCTACTTCAGCACCACCCTACTGGGTGTCCAGACTGACCAGCGGGTCCTTCGTCACTTGATTGTCCAGTACCTACCTCGCTTGGACAAGCTGCTCCAGGAGCACGACATCGGTGAGGCCTGGCAACCACCCTCTCCCAGGGCCCAAGGATCCATGGATACCAGCGCCAAGTCTCTGCTCTGAGGCTTTTGGACAGTAGAGGGCTGATGGCTAGACTATAGACAGATGCCCACAGGGTCTATGTTGTTCTTGTCCTCTGATGGTTTCTGACCTCTTCCCTCCCTACTCCCTTCTGCTCTTTGGGAGCTGGTCAGCTCCTGCCCAGTGTGTTTCCACAGGCCACAGCCTGGTCTTTGGTGTCTGTTGGCAGAGCTGTCTCTAATCACACTGCACTGGTTCCTCACGGCCTTCGCCAGCGTGGTACACATCAAACTGCTGCTGCGCATCTGGGACCTGTTTTTCTACGAGGGCTCCCTGGTGCTGTTCCAAACCACGCTGGGCATGCTGCGCCTTAAGGTGTGCAGAGCCTTTTACCCCTCTCCCCCCATCTCGGCCACCTAGCTTCCAGACCAAGAACAGGAGAGCATGTGCCAAGTACAGCAGCCCTGGTGCTCACCTCTAGGGGAATATTACACTAGTCTGAGCTTCATCACGATGTTGCTTGAGCCTTAATCCCTGCTGAGAGAAGCCCTTGAGTGTGGGCTGGGAATACTGAAGGGCATAGGTCTCTGAGAATGGAGCTAGCATCACCCCTTACCCTTCCACTACTCAGGAGGAGGAGCTGATCCAGTCAGAGAACTCGGCCTCCATCTTCAACACACTGTCGGACATCCCAGCACAGATGGAGGATGCTGAGCTGCTGCTGGAAGAGGCCATGCGGCTGGCTGGTTCCCTCACTGATGTGGCTGTGGAGACCCAGCGTCGCAAGCACCTGGCCTACCTCATTGCAGACCAGGGCCAGCTCCTCGGGACCAGTGCCCCCACCAACCTCTCTCAGGTGGGCTGAGTGGGCAGCCTCTATCTCAGCCTACAGCAAGGAAGCCCAGAGTGAGGGACTGTGGGGAACACACTGGCCCTTCCCTGCCATGCTGCCCTCCACACCACTTCAACTCAGCACCAGTGCCCAGAATGACCCAGTTAGACCCTCAGACCACCACTAAGGGGTGACCCAGGCTTCCTAATGACCTGCATCATCCGCTGTTCTGATCTCAGCCTCAGACTATTAGAGCTGCCCTGGCAAAAATGAGACCTAGCAGGCTGTCTTCTTCCTCATTGGCCACCTTGACCACTGCTGACCAGCTCTCTTTTCTTCACTTACAGGTTGTGCGGCGCAGGACCCAACGGAGGAAGTCTGCCATCACCTCCCTGCTCTTTGGTGAGCACCAGTATGGGTTTTCGCTGGCTCTCCTGAGGCTGGGCAGGGCCGTTACTGTGACTCTGCCTCCTAGGGGAGGATGACCTGGAGGCCCTCAAGGCCAAGAACATCAAGCAGACAGAACTGGTGGCTGACCTACGTGAAGCCATCTTGCGTGTGGCCCGCCATTTCCAGTGCACAGACCCCAAGAACTGTAATGTGGTGAGTGACAGACTGCCCAGGCCTGACTTGGGACTCCTTTTCCTCGACCATTGCTGGTACTGAGGCTTCTCCTTCATCGTGGACCTTTTCTCTCTGGCAGGAGCTGACCCCCGACTACAGCATGGAGAGCCACCAGCGGGACCATGAGAACTATGTGGCATGTTTGCGCAGTCACCGGCGCAGGGCCAAGGCCCTGCTGGACTTTGAGCGGCATGACGATGATGAGCTAGGCTTCCGCAAAAATGACATCATCACGGTGTGTGGGGCCTGGCACACAGGCCCACTGCTTCCTGCTCCCCACCTGTCCTCTACCAAGAACTGCTGCTGGAAACTCTGGGTCTCAGCCAGAGGGTGCTGAGGATGTCAGGCCATGTCAGGCACTGAGCCCTGTCCTGTCCCTCTCGTGCAGATCATCTCTCAGAAGGACGAGCACTGCTGGGTGGGTGAGCTGAACGGCCTGAGAGGTGAGGGCCTTTGTCTGCTGAGGGCTGGCAAAGAAGAGGGGCACCTTTGCTACACCCTGCTGCCCTGGGGAGCTGGGCTTTCCTCGGCCTAATACACCACGTTTGCTGGTTCTGTGTGGTCCAGGGAGCCCTTTATTCTTGGGCCTTGGGGAGAAGGGTTGGGATAGCTATGCTGCTCCTCACATGGCTGCTTCTCCCACAGGCTGGTTTCCAGCCAAGTTTGTGGAGGTCCTGGATGAGCGGAGCAAAGAGGTAAGAGGGTGAAGAGGGTGGAGCTGCTCCTGCCCCAGCCCCCGGCGAGGGAGCACCCTCCTACCAGGTCCATATCCCAAGTGAGCCCTGGCTTGTGGCAGCAGCCAGGATGACAGGAGGGTGGCTGGCTGCAAGGATCAGGCTGGGGCCTCTCAAACACCTTACCCCCATCAGTACTCCATTGCCGGGGACGATTCTGTGACAGAAGGAGTTACAGACCTTGTGCGAGGGACCCTCTGCCCGGCCCTCAAGGCCCTGTTTGAACACGGACTGAAGAAGCCATCCTTGCTTGGAGGGCCCTGCCACCCCTGGCTGTTTATCGAAGAGGTAACGTCATTGCTGGCCCCAGTACTCTCCCATCCCTTACAGGTACCCATGGTGCTCACCCCAGTCCTTCCTTCCCCTGGCCCTGCAGAGGGGGTGGAGGGAGCTTGTAGGATGGTGGTTTGTGCTCACTGTCCCTGTCGCCACACTCACAGTGTCCTGTTCATCACAGGCTGCGGGCCGGGAGGTTGAAAGAGACTTTGATTCTGTGTACTCCCGCCTGGTGCTCTGTAAGACATACAGGTAGCCAGCATGTCTGCCTCCTGCCAGGTCCCTGTGCAGGGAGGGCATGGGGACAGGCTGCTGGTACAGGGAGGGTATGCCCAGTGCCTGGCACAGTAGGCGGTGTTGGCACTATTATTCTTGCAGGTTGGATGAAGATGGCAAAGTCCTGACCCCCGAGGAGCTGCTGTACCGGGTAAGTGGGTTACTCTGCCAGCCCCTCAATCTCTCTGGCCAGCCAGTGGGCACCTGAGTGACAGCATGCCCTCCCCAGGCTGTGCAGTCTGTGAATGTGACCCATGATGCAGCACACGCACAAATGGACGTTAAACTCCGCTCCCTGATCTGTGTGGGGCTCAAGTAAGTATAGAGAAGTGGGGGAGCTTCAAATGGGACCCCTGTAGGGCAGAGCCAGAGGGGGGTCCTTAAGTATTCTGGACCCACTCAAGTTCTGACCTTCCTTATGGAGGGCACCCAGGAACTGCTGGAAGGATTGCAGGTTGGGGTCCCCTTGGGCCACAGCCCCCAACCTCTGGCCTTGTCCCCAGTGAGCAGGTACTGCACCTGTGGCTGGAGGTGCTCTGCTCTAGCCTGCCCACTGTGGAGAAGTGGTACCAGCCCTGGTCCTTTCTGCGAAGCCCTGGCTGGGTCCAGATCAAGTGTGAGCTCCGGTGAGTGGGCATTTCTACAGGGCCTGGTGGTAGTAAAGGCCAGTGGGTGGGTAGAATGGCCTGGCTGACCAGAGACTGTTCCTTGGCCCCTAGCGTCCTCTGCTGCTTTGCCTTCAGCCTCTCCCAGGATTGGGAGCTCCCTGCAAAGAGAGAGGTGCGTGTATGGCTTGGTTGGTCCCTGGCGCTGGCTTTTTCCAGGTCTGTGGCGGGGTCTGTGTTGGAGTAACCTGTGTGGTTCCAGGAGTGGCCCCTACTCTTGACTGGGCCCTTCTGTGCACAGGAAGAGAAGCAGCCACTGAAGGAGGGTGTTCAGGACATGCTGGTGAAGCACCACCTTTTCAGCTGGGACATAGATGGATGACGCTCCTGCTAGCTGCTCACTGGTTCCCAGGCTTCCCACAAGCCATTGGATGCCTGGCAGGCCCCTTCCTCCAATAGAAAGAGAAGGTGGAGCCCTGGCCAACCTCAGGCCTGCTCTGGACTGTCTGAGGTGGCCCAGGCCTTGCCTAATGACAGTGTCTGGGGAATGAGACACTCCAGAGCCCATCCAGGGGGTCATGATCAGGATTCAGGCCTTCCCACTCCAGGCACCCACAACTGGCAGGAGCAGAAGGTGGGGACTACCCCTGTCTCTCCTTAATGCAGGCTGGAGAGCACCATGCCTGAGTCCTTAAGGAAGCTCTGGGTGCCAGCCATCTAGTTGTACTAACCAGAAACCTCGGAAGCGGAGCGACATTGGTGTGACTCCAGCTCTGTAGAACTTTGCTCAGGAAGGGGGTTGGTTTAAGGCAGTTAAGGCTTCTTGACTAAGATCTTTGATTTGTAAATAAACTTTGTGAGAACACCTCTCCTCTTCAGCCACAGTCACAGCTCTACCAAGTGTGTCCCTTCTGGAATGGTCTGGCTCCTGGACCCTTGCTGAATGCTTCTCCCAAGTAGGAGTGATGGGACTTGGGCTTTGGGTCACTGTGTGGCCCTAGATTGCTGGTATGAACAGCAGCCCCGGGGCCCCAGCCATGGATGGAAGATGATTGACTGACAAGTCAGTGTTTTTATTTTAAAAAGTTCACACAGCTTCCCCACCTTTGTCCCAGCACTGGTTTTTGGCAACTCCATCCCTACTCCCTATTGCATCGGAACAAGGCTGATGGTGGGCACGAGGTGGCCACAGCTGCCAAGCCCCTCTGTCCCAGGTCCATGTTGGCTACAGCGAGGAAATGGGATGGAATGTGGGTGGGCAGAGCGCTCCTGGGGGGTTAGACCAGGAAGCCTCTCTGCCCTTGTGGCACAAAGGAGCCGGAAAGCAGGGCAGGTGGAGTGTAGGCCATGGCCAGTGTCTACATGTCAAACACACGTGAGGGGTGGGCCTGGGCAGCTGCATGCCCGACTGGGCACTGGACTGTGTGGCACGTAGCTCAGGGTGACCCTGTATCAAGCCCCCAGTAGCCACAGGCCTTCGGCATGTGAAAGCTGGTGGAGGTAGCCATACCCATCTCCCACCCCCAAAAATATAGATATGTATGTTGGTATATAATATAGAGGTATATACACTTGTACAGATGACTTTTGCCACCAACCGCTAAATGGTTACACTATACCAACACATTAAAATGGCAGACTGTCCCTCTTCCCCTGCTTTGGAAGCTAGGGACTGGCTGACAGGGAATGAAGGCCCGCCTAGCTTCCCTCACAGTAAAGGAGTTGGGGAGAGAAGAAAGGTGGGTAGGCCCTGACCCCACCTGAGCCAAACTGCAGCCAGATGTGCACCTCTGACCTCAGAAAAGGAGGTCAAATTGAACTGGCCCTGGCTCTCGTCAGCCTTCCAAAACCCCAGCATGGGGCCCAGAGTTGTTACTTAACAGCTTATGTCTCCTGTCCTAGGTGAGCCAGGGGTAGGGTCCTTCTGCTCCAGCGTCCTGGGACTCTGATTGTCAAGACTCAATCCTCAATCACAGGGCGTGCATGCTGGCTATGGTTCTATGGCTCCCCAACTTCAGGCCCTTCCACAGTCCCTCTCTTGAGCTGGAGGGCTACAAGCAGGAATCCCAGTGCAGCTGCAGATCATGGCCATCAAGGAAGTCCGTGGAGAAGAGGCTGGGGGCTGCAGTGCTGAGGGGAGCCAGGCTGAGCACAGGGCCACCAGATGACAGCTCCAGCCAGTCCATGCTGTCTAGGTGGCCGTCAGCCAGGTCCAGGCCCATACCACTGCTGGGCTCAGGAGCAAAGTGCAATTCTGAGGTGTCCATGGGTGATGGGGGGTGGTCCAGGATGGCAGAGCTGCTCAGCATCTGGCTGTGGAGGTCGTCTATGAGGGAAAGGGGCTCTGGCCCCTCGTGCCCACTCGTCAGCAGGGGCAGCCCTGTGCTGCTCTCCAGGAAGTCCTCCAGACGCCCTGGAAGGGCAGGAGAGCCTGGTGGAGGTGGGGCAGCCTGGGGGAGCTCAGTGGAAGGCAAGGGTTGTGCTGTTAGCGAGGACCCACAGGCTGCTGCTGAGGGTGACTTTTCCTTCCCTGGTAGTGACGGTGGTTCCTTGAAATCTGCTGAAATTTCTGCCAATAGAGACAGTAAATGGGGTCAGAAATCAAGTCTGAATATGCAGACAATGACGGCTGTCCTAGTACCTCAGACCACAGAAGAAAATCACACAGGTACAGAAATTAGACATCAACATCTAAAATGTGGCTGGGGTGGAGGCTCAGTGGTACAGTGCTGGCCTAGCATGCTTGAGTCCTGGGTTCAAATCCTCAGCAGTACATACCAAAAAACCTGAACCCCTGGACATCAAGGATACTGCCAAAGAATGGAACTATTTCCGATCATGTATTTGATAAGGGATACATACATCCAGAATATGTACTTCCCCAAAGATCATCCAGAAGTGGCCAAAATGAAAAGGTGCCGCACACCACCACTCATTAGGGAAATGCAACTTAGAAAACAGAAAAGGCCTGAGGGTGTACAGATCAGCAGTGGAGCATACAATAAGTAGGACGGTGGGTTTGATTCCCAGCACCAAAATGGTGCTGATGAGGATGTGGTAAAGCTGGAACCAGTGTGCATGGTTAGGATGGGGGTGGGGAATTAAAATGATGGATGCAGCTTTAGAAACAGGAGGGACTGGTTCCTCAAAAATAAAAGTACAAGATGAGCCAGCACTCTCACTTCTGGGTATCTAGCCAAAAGAATTAAGAGCAAGGTTTTAAAGTCACGCATGACAGCAACATTCACAACAGCAAGAAGGTAGAGTCAACCCAGGTAGACCAGCACTGTAGGAGTCCACCTACAAGACGGCCCCAGAGTGGTCAAAATCAGATCAGACAGGGCTGTGCAGAGGAGTTATCTAAGGGGTCCACTTTCAGTTTCGGAAGGTGAAAATGTTCTAGAGGTGGATGGCACGACCCTGAATGTACCTAACGAACCCCATCCTATGTTGAAAAATAGAGGAGCGACGTTTTATTATATACTCTACCATAATAATTCTACACAAACCAAGCTTGTGCTTGGTTTCACCCTCCAGGTCCTGGATGATTTGGCCTACCCCATGGAGCTGTTGCCCTGCCTATTCCTTTCAAGCACCCCTTTCTGGTACCCTCATGGGCCCTCTGGGGATGGGCGGCACTCTAAAACTTCCCTTTCTCGGCCATCTCTTAAATGCTAGAGTTTAGTGGTTGCCTCTCCTTTCCCAAACATCTCCTGCCCCTACGTGGCTTATTCTGGACACAACCCCCCTACACACTACAGCAAATGACCCTGGGGCATGCCAGCACTCTGCTCTAGGCTCCCTGCACTCTACCTGGAGCCAGGCTCCCTTGTGATCTGGCTGTGACCTTCATGCTTTTCTGCCTTGTCTCACTCTACTGCCCCAGCACAGACATCTGGGCCCCCACACTGATATCCTCCTGGGGGTTGCCGCAGAACCTGCGCCCCCAGGACTTCCCTGTGAACTGTCCCACTGTTGGGCTGTTCATGTGTGCAGTTTCTCTCCCTGCGCTCTACAGGGCAATGTCATGTTCACCATAACGTCCCAGGGGCTGTGGTGGTCCTCTAGATGACTGCCTGCCCCAGTCTTCAAGATGGTGGTGTCTCAGTCACTGCTGTAGCCATAGCAGGACTTGTGGCAGTCATTAAAACATGTGACTAGGAGAAAGGGTGGCATCTGGGGACAGGGCTTTACCTCCACTCTGAATAAGAATATCAAACAGGTCATCCATCTGCTGGCTTGAGGAGCCATTTTCCTGTGGGACAGAAACAGAAAAGCACATGAAAACCTAGAACAGGTGCCCACCTGGCCTGAGCCTAGGTCCTTCCCCCAACCCAAGCGAGCAGCCACACTGCTGTCTAAGCTTGGACTTGGCGGCCCAGCTTGCTGTACTATCCCCAGACCCTGGTGCGGTGCTTCTGCCCTGTAATGGCTGCTCCCCAGACTTCTTCACCACAGACCTGCTGCTGCAGCCTCTCACCCCCTGTGGGACTGGGCCATGTCCACCACCTTTAAAAAAACTTTCTGTTAATGTGTTTGTTTATTGTGTGTGGGCAGATGTGTGCGTGCCATGGAATACATGTGGAGGTCAGTGGACAGCCAGTAGTAGTCGGTTCTCTTTTCACCATGTAAGTCCTAGGGATCAAACTCAGGTTTTGAGGCTTGGTGGCAAGTGCCTTTCTTTACCTGCTATCTTGCCAGCCCCATCACCCTTTTTACCTGCTGCTTGGGCTGCTGGGTCATGGTCTCCTCATAGCCTGGTGGCTCCTTCTTCGGTAGAGAAGTGGGGGATGCAAATGGAGGCTGTGGCGGGTGCTCCAAGTCCATCTGGGCAGGTGGGCCAGGGGCTGGAGAGCCAGGCTGGGACAAGGGCTGGATGAGAGAAAGGGAGAAGCAGTGGTTGGTGGGGGGAGGGCAGCAGGGCACAGAGGGCCTCCCTCCTTGCCCACAGGGACAGCTTTGCCAGCTGAGGGGCTTTTGGGAGCTTTTAGGGAGCCACCGGGGAAGAAGGGATACAGGTCTGTGAGGTCTGAGACAGTGGTAACTGACCTCAAGGAGCAGATTCCCGAGTGTGACGCCACAGCCTCCCCAGGACAGAAACCTCCCTTATACCTGCTCAGGATTTAACACCTCCACCCATGTGCCACCCGTGTCCCCTTCAGCTACCTTCTGGGGACTCCCACTGGGCAGGCCAGGGCCATCTGCACTCTTATTGGTCACACTGAGGACGAGATGTGTCCCTGTAGAGTCAGTGACCAGGGTAGGAGGGATGACTCTCTTGAGGAGGCTCGTTCCCTGTGGGCCCAGGAGCAGTTGGGGGCTGGGGGTGAGATCTGGCTCAGGTAGCCCGGCTTCCTGCTTTATCACCATGGCTGGGGGCCCAGGGGCTGGGGCCTGAGTGTCTCCATGGTTGGCAGTGGGAATCACCAGGCCAGGGCCAAAGGGGTGAGTGGAGCTCTGGAGCTGGCAGGTCAGCTGGCAGCTGGAGAGGCCACTTTCCTGCTTCACAGGGGTGCTGGCTGCAGCTGAGGCCTGAGGGTCTCCGTGGTTGGTAGTGGGGACCACCAGGCCAGGGCCAAAGGGGTGAGTGGATCCCTGGGGCTGGCAGGTCAACTGGCAGCTGGAGAAGTTGCTTTCCTGCTTTACAGGGGTGCTGGCTGGAGCTGGGCCCGGGACTGGCTGCTGGGCCCGTTTCTCCTGCTCCAGCTGTAGCCGGAGCAGCTCCACAAGCTGCTGCTTCTGCCGGAGCATGCGGGTCAACTCCTCGATCTGCTTGTCCTTCTCCTGCAGCATCTGGTCCTTGTCCAGCCCCTCCAGCTCAGCCCGTACACCAGGGCTCAGGCAGCAGGGCACAGCACGGGCACCCTCTTCCTTCACAAGGATCTGTAGTGGGGAGGCCTGCAGGGTGAGCTGTGTCAGCGGCGATGTCACCATTTCACCAAAGGTGTCCCCAGGTGTGGAATTCTCGTCACCCGTGCTGAGCAGTGAGCGCTCAGAGGGGGTGGGAGACACAGGGGGTGTGGAGCCCGTGCTGCCAAACTTCACCACGCCATTGCTGCTCACTGTGGCAACCACCACCTCGGCTGGGGCCAGGCCTGCTGCTACAAGAGCTGACCCTGTGCTCAGCCGGGCCGCAGGGAAGGCGACCACTACCTCACCAGCCTTGGACAGGAGAGAGGTTGTGGCAGGGGCCTTGGCAACTCCTGGAGCCGGGCTGACTTGGTCTTGGTAGGTGCGCAGGCGCTCAATCAGTTCTGTCTTGGTGCCGGAGACAGGCAGCGACCGCAACTTCAGCTCCTGCTTCAGCTCTGCCACCTGCAGGGATTGAGAACAACCAAGGGGCTGAGGGCCGGATAAAGGGAACTGGGCCAGGCAGCAGGACAAGCTGTGGAAGGTGAGCAGTGTGCAAGTTAGGCCTTCTTCAGAACTCTGCATCCCACGGGCCACTTCAGATGACTCCCTGAGTCCTCCAACAGCCTTCTAGGGTGAGGTGCCCCTTGCCTAGAAACGTCTCCCCTAAAGTCCTCTCCTCTAGCCCCAGGCTAGTGCCTGGAGCTCAATTATTAAATCACTGGTTAGACCAGATTCCACATTGGATGGGGAAACTGAGCTCACAGAATAAAACCACCCTGAGGTTACAGAGTTACTGAATGGTCAGGACAGGACCTAAGTCCCACTGGAGTCCATCAATTTAAGACCCTCACGAACACAATCTTTCTGGGATCCAAGTTGGGATGAAGCCTTGCCAGAGGACAGGCTTTGGCCCATTATATCTGACTGGGGCAGAGAAAATAGGCAGGACTCGGGCCACTCGTTCTTGGGAGTCAGCACCTGAGCGGGTGGCACTGACTGTCAGCATGGAGTGGGGGGTGACAGCCCTGCCTGCCGCATGCTTTCCTCCCAGAAGGGAGTGGCTCTGTTGCTCACTCTGCACCACAGGGTCATGGAGATGCACAGCTGCTTATGGACTCGTAGGGATAATGCCCCCCTTTCTGATACCATTATAATCATGGTCAGAACCTTAGAGCAACTTCTTTTCCTGTCACTGCGGATCAGACCTGGAGCTTGCTCTGCCTCCCACCTTGTGGTCCTGGACCATCTTCTATCTTGTCTCTGCCTGGCACCCGCCCCTTTTCCCTCTGGGGTAGGCCAAGTAGCAGTGGCTTAGTCTCCAGTGAAAGGGGACAGCCACCTACCTTCATGTCGTCCAGATTGGCTGGCAGGGTTCCTGGTTTGCCAGTCAGTGTGGTGCTGTTCTGCCGTGCTAGCCCTCCAGTCCCTGGGGTGCCTGAGCTGGAGCTGCTGCTGCTGCTGCTGGAGAGGCTGCGTGTTGTGGGGGGCCCACTGCTTCCCAGAGCCTCACCTGCCGGCCTGAGGAAAGACACAACGCACATCTTCAGCACCTCTACAGCTCTGTAGGCAGCCACCCCACCCAGAGAGCCTCTGGGACTCAGAAGGCTCAAGGCCCTGACCCCTAGTCTGAGCTGAGGCAGTGGTGGGCTCCTACTTGGGAGGGGCTGGCAGGATGGCCTGGTAATTGTAGTGCTGCTGCTGCTGCTGCTGGTTGAGGATCTGCAGTTGCAGGAAGAGCTGCTGCTGCTGCAGGATCTTGGCGTAGGAGGAGTCCATGGCGGGTGCCCCCTTGTCCTGCTTTTGGTCCGGGGGGATGTACTGGTGGTACTTGAGCTTCTTCACCTTTGGCTTCAGCTCCTTGGACTTCTTGCTGCGCTGCGACTTCTCACTGGCAGACTTTGGTTGGCTTTGCTGACAGGACAGGAGACAGCACATCAGGGGCCACACCAAGAAGGCACAGCCTAGGCCCAGTTCAGCATCTGAGGTGGCCTCGGCTCCACAGGACTGCCCCTGTCCTAATGGAGCTGGCAGCCTGGAGGGGAGACCAACCAGATGGAGAGGCATGGGTGTCACCATGACCCTGAGCAGGGTGAAACAATCAGGAGGCAAAACCATAGCTGAGCTGCGTGACATGGGCCATGGCTCTTCCCAAGAGGCCTACTAGGCAGGAACCATCTAGCAGACTTGAAAACAAGGAAGCAAGCTCAGAAAAGTCATTTGCCCAAGGCTACAGTGACCTTGTTCCTGATCTAGGCAGTTCCTGTTTGTGCCCCACAGGTTTCCAGCTGGAACAACCAGGAGGGCCAGAGACCCAGCCAAGAAGATGTGCTCAAGAGGCCTGTCCTTGGGGCAGGAGAGGTGAATGAGGGAAGTTATCAGGGGATAAAGGACCCTGGGGAGCCTGGAAATTCCTACACTAGGACAATGCAATGCAGAGATCAGCTGGGGTCTGACCTAATGACAGTGGAGACCAAAAAGGAGGTCTGGCAGAGGTGGCCCAGTACTGGAAGACAGCATGGACATAAGCAGGGAGGAAGCTGGGGTTCTTGGGGGCCAGGGAGAGGTCCTAGTTCTGTCAATGTGTCGGAGAGGTCATGGAGTCAGCAAAAGGGCAGCCCCATGCCAAGGGAGGAGGAAAGGGACCAGGCAAAGCATCACAAGGAGGGAAAACCAGGAACAGGCCAGAAAGGGCAGCCTGGAGGCTGGGCCCCAGGTGGGAGTTGGGACCTAGGAGGGGATAATGCTCACCCACTCCTGGCACTGGTCAGCCAACCACTAGCGACTAAGGAGTGCATCAGTGAAGAGGAAGCACGGACAGACCTCTGTTAAACATGTGGTTAGAGGAAGGCCATGGAGTGTGAATTAGGGAGAAGCTGAGAAAAGCTGGGAAAACCTGTGACACCCACAAGTTGTGGAGCACAGAATGCAGGTTCGAGAGAAGTGCCACTGAAGAGGCCCATGTTCGCAGCACCCCTGGGCCTGGGGCCTCTGAGGGATTGCTACAGATGGACAGGAGGCCCCCAGGCAAGCAGGGACTCAGTGAACAGTGCAAGAGAAGAACCTGAACAGCTCCCAGGTTGCAGGTCACTAGCCCCTTCCAGATTCAGAACCAAAGAGGTTGTGGGTGGCCAGGGGAGGCCAAGCTGGTGCAGGGTCTGTATGGGGAGGTAGCCCAGAGCAGAAAGGGGAAGGGTGAAGCAATGGGGGCTAGGTGTCCAAACAGCCACAAAGCTCTACAAGGCGCAGAGGCCCTGGTATCAATCCCAGTGCTGCTGAGTTTAGCATCAGACCCCTTTGCACACGAGGCCAGGGTGCCCAACCCAGTATCTCCCACTCCAATGATAAACGGTCCCCTCCCCTTGGTGCTTCAGGTTAGGCCTCGGGGAAAGAACACAAAAGCACACACTCTACAGAGGACCAGCTTGCACGATCTTGGATGTGCCCCTTCTCAGCGTGCTTATCTGCAGCACAGACTTCTGGCTCTGCTTTGGGATCCTCTGAGCCAGGAGGCAGAATGTGGGGCGTGTGACCCTGAGGAGTTTGAAGCCTGTGCTTGGCTCCCTGTGCCTGCCATGGGGTCAGTGTGGCTTATTCCCCCTGTGAGGTGCGACAAGGACAGTGGTTTAGCTTGTAAGCAGAGGGGCCTTGGGAGGTAATACATAAGGTCATCAGGATGGAAGTCTCCATGAGGGAGTTCTGGATACTGACCTCCCCACCCCATGCCATACCCTGAGCTGCCTCAGGACCCCACCAGCAAGAAGGTCTTGGGCCAGTACTCTGAGCCAAGATAAACCTGTTTCCTTTTTTAGGTTTTACTTCTTTTTTATCTGTGTGTGTGTGTGTGTGTGTGTGTGTATACCATGTGTGTGAAGGTGCCTGCTGAGGCCAGAGGGGACTTGGATTGCCCTGCAGCTGGAGTTACAGGCAGTTATGAGCTGGGACATCAGTGTTGGCAATTATATTCCCATCCTCTGAAAGAGTAGCAAGCTCTCTGAAATGCTGATTCATCTCTCCAGCTTTTTGTTTTTAAAATTATTTTATTTGTGTGTGTGTGTGTGTGTGTGTGTGTGCGCGCGCGCGCGTGAGCATGTATGCACATGTGCATAGGTCAGAGGACAACTTGTAAGGAATCAGTTCTCTCCTACCATGAGGATCCTGGGGCTCAAATTCATGATGTTAGACTTGGTAGCAAGCACCTTTACTTGCTGAGCCATCTCATGGGCCCAAGTTGCTTTTCTTTATAATCTATATCCAATCTGTGGTGTAATTAACAAGAGCTATGGAATTAGACAGTACTTAATGGGCTATGGCCATGGACCAGTGCCATCATGGGCAGTGGAGAGAAGGGAAGAAATTCCCAGATTCTTGGGCTGGGCCCTGAATACTGGAATATGGGCACCCTACACCCACAGCTGGAATGACATCGCAGCAGAACTCAAAGGGACACAAGGAAGGACGGCAGCTGCCAGCAGAACATACCTTAATGAGGGTGGGGGCGGGCTTGGCGGTGGGGGGCGTGGTTCCATTGGTCAGGCCTGGAGGCAGCAGAGGTGCAGGAGGCAGAGACGGCTGCTCAGCCAGGAAAAGCGTCTCTCCAGGATCTGGGCCCATTGGGAGCTGACCAAGAACCTGAAAGGAGAGAAGTGAGGACACTGGCACCCCCAGGTGGAGCGTGCCCAGCCTGCCGTGCCGTCACCATGATCAGAGGGCAAATGAGGCGGGGGAATGAGAGCAGGGTGTTAGGCCAGGCTGGTGAGGGAAGGAGCTAGAAAAGAAAGGCAGAAGTGGCAGCCGCATCACTGAACTGAGTGTGCTCAGACAGGCAGGCAGCTAGGCATGGAGCCAATGAAAGTAGGTGGACCAGGGAGGCTGAGAACACAGCTGCAGGGCCCCAACCCTGCCTCTCTCTAGGGCTCCAGGTGGGCTCAGGCTACCAGAATTAGGGTCCACTGCCAACACCTCTTTACTGTCAGAAACCAAGAGGCTAGCACCAGGGATATGGGACACATCCCTTCTTCCCCAGTTCATAGCAGGAGCTGCCCACCCTGCCTAGGACAGAGGCCTGACTCTGGGAAGCCTTTGCGGGTGTGGGAAAGAATCCGGAAGTGGGTAAGCTCACCTGAGTGGGTGATATGGAAGTGGCACTGGGCAGTGGTTCGCTGACACGGGACTCCAGGGGTGATGGCACTGAACCCTGGGACTCATGGCTGGCAGGTTGTTCAGGGGATAAGGCATCACTGCTGTCCTCATCAAAGGAAGAGCTGTCTGCCACCTTTGGGTAATTTACCTGGCCCACTGAAACACAGAGACAGCATGAGACTCCCCCTGTAGCTAATCTAGTGCAGAGGTAGATGGGCAAGAAGGGCTGCAACAGCAGAGGACTTGCCCCACGTCCAGGAGGCAAATAGTAAAGGGAACCCAGAGGCTAACCTGTTTTAATGCCAAGGAAATAGGAAGGGCACAGTCAGCATTCTGGAACAGGCCAGCCAGAGGCTGCCTAAGTCACTGAGGAGCTTAGGAGAACCCTAATTTTTAGCCTCTTGTTTAAACTCCATGCTGTCAGTTTCCCCTAATGCTTACAGTCCAGTGAGAGCCCTGTACCTGCTGCTGAGGGACCATGGCAAGCTGAGTGCAGCTTCTCCTTAGGGCTCAGTTCCCAAAGCCAGAAGAGCCCAAGGAGCTCTGAGGCTGTGGATGGAGGGCCCCTGGAAAGGGACACCTACCTCACAGGTGCATGGGGTCAATGGATATGTGACTCCTTTCACAGGCCAGTGACTCCAGGACCTAGCACCTGCGCAGCAAAGTCTTGAAAACACTGCTGCTGTAACTGCCCCTACTAGACCCAGAGCCACATACTGACAGAAGTACATGTCTCCTGGAAGCTGGCTGGAGGGGACAGAGGCAGAAGACAAGGGCCGCACAGAGCTGCTGGGCCCTGATGTGGAGATTCCGGCCACGGAGGGAAGGAAAGGTAGGAACAAAGGCTAAAGAGACACTTCAAGAGGCATGTCATAACCACTCCACAGTTGTAGGAAGAGGTGGGCGTCAGGTTGTACTGTGGTGGAAAGACCCCAGATGAGGAAGAGGAACAAGCCACCCAGCAAGCAGCCTCTCAAGTGTGACCTGAGGCTTTCTATACCCATGGGACCTGGGAGGAACACCTAAGTTCTCCCTTACTGGCTGAGTACAGCGATGGGCCAGGAATACCATAGTGGGGCTTGCTCTTCTGTCCCCTCACCTATCCCTGTGCCTCATGCCAATCCTACGCACAGATTTCCCCCACAATTTATCCCAGCATGGGGACCTGCTCTGAGACAGAAGTCAGGAGGGGCCAAGCACATGGCAATGGTGATCCAGGCCAGAGAAGCTATAGCACCCACTGAGATGGGTCCATCCTGAAGGAGCTGCTGGCCAGGCTGCGAGAACCGAGCCCAGGTGTGGGCCAGGGTCACCACAAATTCTATTTATCCAGCTGTGTACTGGAAGCAGAGCTGATACTCTACTGGAAGGGAACACAGGAGCTCCAGGTAAGCTGCAGGGACACTTGGGTCCTAGAGGAGAGCCTGTTCTGGCTTTGGGAACCGAGTCCTAAGAAACTCAGCTGTAGCCATGGTCCATCAGCAGCAGGTACATGAAACAAGTAACTGAGTGGTCTGAGGGGAAGGCGGGTGGGGGTGGGGGTGGTGTGTGTGTGTGTGTGTGTGTGTGTGTGTGTACACAGACATGAGTATGTGGTAGACACTAAGCTGTCCCTCCTATTTAAGACAAACCTCCTGGGCCTGGGTTCTACCTCACCCCCGGATGTTTTCTCACATCTTCTCAGCCCCCTCCCCTAGTGCATCCTGCTCCATGTGTCTTGCCTAAAGTCCCTCCTAAACTCAGTCTCTGCCTCTCTCCTCCCCTAACTCCTACATCCAGGCTACAATCCACACGGTGGCCGGAGCCTCCTCACCAATGATGGCTTCCTTCAGGCTGGATTCCACGGGTAGGATGTTCTTCTCCACCAGCTCCATGGGACCAGGCCTCTGTGCAATCTTTTCATTGAGGTCATCAGCTAGCCTGGCTCTCTTCAGCTTTAGCTGCTTGGCCTGAAGGGAAGGCTCAGCCGAGGTCTCTGCCATGGGAGAGAACTATATTCAGGAAGATTTCAGGAAGAGGAGAGGCCCTGGTCCTGCCCTAAGAGCTCCTGAAGGACAGGTGTCAAGCACAGCAGAGTGGTGGGTAACCACAGTGGCCAGGCCAGCTCAGAGGACTCTCTAGGTGAGCTGCAGAAACCAGGGAGCACCAGATAAGGGACTGGTTCCTGCTCCTACTCAGACTTAGGCCATTTAGGCAACTCTGCTCTGGGTTCAGAGTCTCTTGTTTCACTAGCAAAATATGGGGTTCTGACTGGAGAAGGTCTCCTCCTGGTCCCAAATGGTCACCAACTAAGCAATAAAAAGTGGACAGACATATGCCACTTCCTAAAGCCAAAACTTTTCCTTTGCAAAAACTACAGAAAGAAGAGTGTGGCTGGGCTGGGCAGAGCCCATCTAGATGAGCCCATGTGTCCACCACAGGTGTTGAGGTGACTATCAGTGAGCAAGCGAGCAAATCCAAAAACTAAGTAAATGCACATTCCAAAAGAGAGGGGAGCTCTGTCTTGGTGAAGAGAAGTAGTTTCACCCCAATGGATGGTAGACTCAGGTCCAGGTGACCCCAAGGGAACGAGACTGTGCTTCTCACACATACCCCAAAGCCAGGGAAAGCTACAGCACTGTGCCTGACTCTGTGACACCCATGACTGGCCCCAGCCAACAGAAGATGGACAGCAGCAGTAAGCAAGCGGGAGCAAGTGGTACTGCAGTATGGGCATGGTAAGAACAGGGTCACACACCTTCCAAAATGTGCATTCTGACCAGTTCCGATCTCTCTGGCCGGGAACGAATCTTCCGTTTCAGATAGTCCTCTGTCTATGGAAAAAAACAACAACAAAAACACCAAGAAGATCTCAAATCTGGGATGCAAGTTTACAGCGTGAACAGCCAGAAAACAAGCTTTGTTGTGAAGTGGCTGCTGGTGGTCACCTTAGCAGCCACTGTGGATTTCACATGGTCACTGCAGGTCCTCAGGCAAAGGGAAGTCTGAGCACATGGGCCTCCAATGCACCTGCACCATCCTTGTGGACCATGTGCTCCTCTCAGTCCACTAGTGTGTCTAAAAATTGATACTCATGAGCTGGGCATGGTGGAGCACATCCTTAATCAGGCAGATCTCTGTGAGGCAGGCAGATCTCTGTGAGATCAAGGCCAACCTGGTCTACCTAGGGAGTTTCAAGCCAGCTGGGGCTACAGGGAGGCTCTGTCTCAAAAAGACCAAAAAGAAAAAAAGAAAAAAAAAGTTACTTATGGGGCTGGAGAGATAGCTTAGCAGTTAAACAGTTAAAAGCACTTATTGCTCTTGCAGAAGACCTGGGTTACCATCTGTAATTACCATCTGTAATTCCAATTCCAGGGGATCTCTTCAGATGCTGAGCTGGGGCTAGGCTGTGCCTTCTTGGTGTGGCCCCTAGGGGACTTGTACACACATGTGCACTTACATGCACGTAGGCAAAACACTCTACACTTACAAATTTTCTTAAAAATTTAAATTAAATAAAAATTACTACTTATACCATTACAGGAGTAATTAAAATTAGAAAGCAAAACAGTAACAAATTTTCAGCATCCAATGCTAATTTCTTTCTTCTTTTTTTTGGGGGGGGTCTTTGTCTTTTTGAGACAGGGTCTCCCTGTAGCCCCAGCTGGCATGGAACTATGTAGATCAGGCTGGCCTTGAACTCACAAAGATCCGCTTGCCTCTGCCTCCCAAGTGCTGGGATTAAAGACGTGCGCCACCATGCCTGGCCCCAACGCTAATTTCTTGATACTTATTTCTAGTCATTCTTTCATGTAGAAGTTTAGTTTTGTAGAGCTGTAATCACACTGGATCTAATTTTATGTCCTGTTTCAAAAACTTAGCATTGTGTGATCTGGAGCATTTTCAACCCAGTCTGAATGACTGCCAAATGCAATACTAATTTTGACATGTTGTATCAAAGCTCTACTTCCTCAAAGTCTGATGTCCCCATTTCTGCATTTATAAGGACTCTGGGGGAACTAACCCTTCCCTCAACAGTCACTGAACCACCTCACTACCTACAGCTGACTATAATGTGTGCATGGCTGTGGAGCCTGTGCTCTTAACCTCTGCACTGGCATTTTTCAAACTGAAATCAAGACCAGTCTAAGAAGGAACAGGCAGGATGGGACAGACTGGGTGGGTTACAGTAGAGCACAAATGACTAGGGCACACAGTTCATAGAAAGTCAGCCTGGTCCTCACTCTGATGGCTGCTGCCTTGGAGCTCTGTGCCCACCCTAGAGCTTGGGCTCAGGAGATGAAGCCCAGCTGTGGGCTCAGGGCATACCATCCCATCTGCAGTGGGTGGCAGTGTGGCCTCTGAAGCTACAGAAGATGGAGGAGCAGGTGGCACATGCTGCAGTTCTCCACACGACACACTCAGCAGCGGCCTGGCACAGGTGGAATACAGTACTACGAGAATGTCTGGAGGAACTTCCAGGTTGGTGAGCTCATGCAGGTGCTGGGAGAACCCACCTGGAGAGGCCATGCGTGGAACTCACTATGTAGACCAGGCTGGCCTCAAACTCAGAGGTCTGCCTACCTCTGCCTCTGAGCACTGGGATTAAAGGTGTGTACCATCATGCCCAGCATTGTTTTTCATCTCTTACTTAAGATAGTTTAGTGCATGCTTAAATATTAAATCAGTTATTGTAACTTGTAAATCATTTGTGAACATGTGTTCATGATAAGCACATATAGAATGAATATGTTTACCATGCATTAAGAAACAAAATTATTTTGCTAAAACAAAAAGCAAAGCAAGTTGGAAGTGGTGGAGCACACCTTTAATCCCAGGGTGTGGGAGGCTGAGGCATGTGGATCTCTGTGAGTTCGAGGCCAGCCTGGTCTGTATAGTGAGACCCTGTTTCAAGAAAAGAAAAGAAAAAAAAAAAGGTTGTGAGATGGCTCAGTGATAAAAGGCACCTGCTGCTGAGCCTGGCAATTTGAGTTCAATTCCCAAGACCTATGTAGTAGGAGAGAACCTGCAAGTTTTCCTCTAACCTCCACATGTATATCAGTACATCAGGGCACTCATGCAGGTGCATCGCATGCACAAATAAATAAACTGGAATAAAAATCTGGACTCCATGGGCCCAGGCTTGAGTTCTAGATGACACTTACTAGCTGGACAAGTTAGCTCACTTTCCTGCTGCTTCTGTAAAATGAGGGTCATAGCACCTAATTCCCCAGAGTTGCTGTGTGGATCAATAAGAAATACAATCTGTCCACAGGCATGTGCAACAGTGGTGGCCTGATCAGGTCCCACTGTTCCCTGCCTGTCTGGGAAGCACTGAGAAATGTGAATCTTCTGATGCGTGGCATGTGATTCTTTTGCTTCTCTGACTCCTGGCAAATGAAAACCAGCGGAATTTTGTGCTGTTTTGGTTTCCAGTACCCATTCTTCCCACTAAGAATTAATCCTGATTTTCTAAGGAGGGGAAAAAAGTCTTAATCAGGATTAAGTATATCAGTCTCTAAGAGAGGTGCGAGACTTCAGAGAGTGAAGGCCAGAAATCTCGACTGGGAGCAGGAGGAAAACCTGAGCTGGCTGCCTCCCCATCTCTACCCACACCAGGCAGGATGATTCCCAGGAGTCCCGAGAGAACTGAAACTAAGGGGGACAAGGGATACAATGAACAGGCTAGTGCAGGAAGCCTGAGTAGGCCCTGCTTCCACTTTACAAAGGGTGTAAGTGCTGCTCTGGGGTAGATGGAAGCTTCCTCGAGTGGCTACAAGGCTGTTGTGGGTGGTGTCTCCAAGTGGAAAGGCTGTCCATGGACAGCACAGGTGCCTGTGCTCCACAAGAGCCTGAGGCTCGGTGGAATTAACTGTAGGGAAGATGAATGGTCTTCACAGCCAGGATCAGGGCAGGTGCACGGGTGACCATCCCATGGCCTCCAAGGCACTAAAGGAGAGTCTGACCACATTCTACATAAGCACCGTGGAAAGTAGACAGGAAGGGATGAAGAAAGGGTTCTGTTATTTAGCACTGAGACAAAGCTAACCTAAAGTTGTGCTGGACTTAGAAATATAGCCAATGATACTGTGGGCACTGAAGTACACTCTGTAGGTCTTTGGGAAGAAGGGTGCCTTACCCTGGCCCGCTCCAGGCTCCTTCTCTGCTCATGAAATGCAGCTGGACTTTTCAAAGCTGTTGAGAGAAGAACCAGAAAGGAATTATTTTCAGAGGCTGGGGGTGTAGCTCAGTGCTAGAGCACTTGTTTGGCACATGCAAGGCCCTGAGCTCAGTCCCCAGCAGCACCCCCCAAACAAAACCTTCCAGTGATATACCATGTGCAATACTACCATTTTGAGTGGAGAAGGCATCCTAAAAGGAAATAGCGCCTGTGATGCCCAAGTAAGCATGTGTCTTTATGGCTTAGTCTGCTTAAGATTCCTGATGGGAATCCTGAGCTTTGGTTCTGTAATATATATGGCCCCACCAGTCAAGCCTCCAACACTCTAGTCAGGGTAGAGTTGTAAGCAGGGCCTTACCTTTGCAGCCTTATTAGGAATTGTAGCAGTCAGAGGGGACAGGTAAACCCAAAAGACCTGTGTCCTCTGAGGTGCTGTTTCCTTCCCAGCTGGTATAACCACACTAACACAAACTTGAATTTCATTTCTTTTTTTTTTTAATTATTGTTTTTTAATTTTGTGTGTATGATGTATTGCCTGCATGTATGTAAGTACACCCGGGTCATGCAATGCTTACATTGATCAGAAGAGGACGTCGGATCCTCTGAAACTGGAATTACAGAGGGCTATTAGCCGCCACGTGGGTACTGGGAATCAAACCCAGGTCCTCTGCGAGAGCAGCCAATGTTCTTAACTGCTGAGCCATCTCTCCAGCCCCTTGAATTTCATTTCCAAGGACTAAAAAGCCTTCACTGCCATTGTATGACTGACTCTGGTGAAGGAACACATCTGACCAGCCACTGACGGGGTTGGGCTCAACTCTGGGGCCACTACCACAGCCACCTCAGTTTCTGCCTCCAGTAAAAAAAATGTCAGGTGGCAAAAACCAGCCCCAGCCCAGCCCAGCCCAGTCCCTCTGCAAACACTGCACCATGAATGGACCAGGTCTCCTTTCCCGACATTTGACTGCAAGGTGGCAAATGATGATTTAAGACACCAAGGAGGAGGGGGGAAAAATGTGACTCACTTCAAGTAGGGAACAGTGGCAACAAGAGACATGTACTAGACTATGGTCAGTTTCACTTCTGCTGCCCAAGGCCTCAGGCAGGCGTGAACCTGTGTGCAGAGATAACTGCTGGCTGTGGCTGTGCTGTGGCAGGAGGGCAGCGTTTGGGAGCTACTAAAAGTAGCAAGAGCACAGATAGGGCCTATCCTGCCTCTCCCTCCCCCACAGCTTCCGCCCCTCCCTCCCCCACAGCTGGGCCTCCCCTAAGCACTCTAAGAGCGTCACATGTCCCAGCAGCACCTGTTTAAATTTTTAATAAGTGGGTGGTCCTGGAGAGATGGCTAGAGGTTAAGAACACTGGCTGCTTGTGTGGAGGACCTGGGTTTGGTTCCAGTACTAACACAGGTGCTAACAAGTATCTGTAATTTCAGTTGCAGAAGATCTGATGGCCTCTTCTGGCCTTTACAGGAACTGACACACGTGGTGCACTGCTTGTAGGTAAGTGCACCCGTGTCGTGCAATGCCCGTGGGGGACAGAAGAGGCAGTCGGATCCCCTGGAACTGGAGCTATGGACAGTTGTTAGCTGCCATGTGGGTGTTGGGATTCAAACCCTCTTCTGCAAGAACCACCAGTGTTCTTAACCTCTGAGCCATCTCTCCAGCCCCGCAAGTTTTTAATCTTAGGATAAAAATGAAAACTACTTTTAAAAACTCTGCTGAGCCAGGTGTGGTGGCACACGCCTTTAATCCCAGCACTCGGGAGGCAGAGGCAGGTGGATCTCTGTGAGTTCAAGGCCAGCCTGGTCTACATAATGAGTTCCAGGCCAGCTGGGACTACAGAGAGACCCTGTCTCAAAAAGACCAAAAAAAAAAAAAAAAGGAAAAAACAAAAATACCCCCAACCAAACTCTGCTGAGATCTTTCCTATTCTCTGACAGCAGGGGGCGCTCTAGACCTAGCAAATAATTTCAGATAAAACATCGCAGGTTTCCTCCACCCACTAGAGTATCCATCCAGAGAATCATCCAGGCTACTCCAGAGGTGAGCAAACAGCATTCTGCTTCCACTCAGCAAAGCTGGTGCAGTGACAGAACTGGCTTCCTGAGCCCCAGCTGTGTGACGAGCCAGTGGGGGACCAGCACACAATCCTGGCTGTGGGGATGGCCCAGCACACTGACAACACAAAGCAAAGAGGTTTGGGGTCTCCTCTCCTCCACTGCACTCACCACCACCCTGACAGTCTGCTTACTGTCCATCTCCTGCTTTGCCAGTGCGCCCACAGGAACATGCCAGGGCTCTGTCCAGTTCTTCCATGTCTTACAGAATCTCTAGGACTAGGCATACAGTACCATTCAATAATCACTCATTCAATGAATACATATTCTGTAAGAAAGAGATACTAAGTGACCAGTGACAGGACAGAAGGTTCTGGGGTACAGCTCTAAACCTTCACTTAACAGCTGGAATCCTAGACCTCAGATATAGGTTAAAAACTTTGCAAAGTTCCTGGGTGAAGAGTTGCGGGATCTGTCAGTACTGAATTCTTTTTCTTTTTGTTGTTGCTGGGTTTTTTGCTTGCTTGCTTTTTTTTTTTTTTTTTTTTTTTTTGAGTCAGGCCCCAACTGGCCTGGAACTCGCTATGTAGACCAGGCTGGCCTTGAACTCACAGAGATCTTGCCTCTGCCTCCCCAGTGCTGGGACTACAGGTGTGTGCCACCACACCTGGCCCAGATTTTATTTTAAGACATGGTCTTATAATGTAGTTCAAGCTGGACTCAAATTCAGGATGAGCCTTCTGCCTCAGTCTCTTAGGACTTCAGACATGCCCAGCTCCTGACCTGGATAGCTTAACACCATAGCTAACTTAATACCTTACCTAAGGAAGACTGTGGAGGTGGCTCAGCAGGCAGAGAATTGGCCATGTGAGTGGGAAGACCTGAGTTTGAACCCCAGAATCCGCATTAAGGCAGGCGTGGTAGCCATGTCTATAATCCCAGCTCTCCTAAACTGAAATGGGAGATAGAGACAGGAGAATCCCTGGAAGATCTCAGGACTAGCCTGGGGTATGCAGTGGTGAGCAACAAAGTCATCTTGTCTCAAGGTGGAACACGAAGCTGAACACTTGTCCTCTGAGCACCACAGGTGTGCTGTGCCACATACGATTCACTCACACACACACACACACACACACACACACACACACACACACACCCTAAGGATTCCATGTGGTGGGAATATTCCATTCTATAAGACCAGAAAAATTAGGGAAGGCTAGCAAATGGCAGTCAGGGTTACAGTCTAACTGTGTTATCTGAAAGAGCGTTCTATCTCTCTCTCTGGGTTGGTGTCTCAAGTTCTTCAAATAAAAGAGAACAGAACCTGCCAGATGGGGGCTGACACCAAGGCTGCTCCAATTCGATGTACTAGTTAGAGGTAGATCTGAGTGTAGGCCATATGGAAAGGCAGGCCTGACCACAGTAAGAAGCAGGAGAAGGACTTGTGGACCCATTTGAGATCCCAGGGCTTTCAGACCTGGAAAACTAGGGCTCACCATTGGAGCAGCCTTGGAAACCTCTTACACCAGGAGACAAGCTGGGAGGAGGGTGAGAAGGCTGAGGAAGTCTCATGCTAGACAAGGCTAGGACAGGAGGACTCAAGACAGTAATGCCCAGGTCTGCCTGTAGCCCCAACTGACCTGGATCCTTTCTTCCGCCCCTGGAGGCAGGTTCTACTATGTAGACCAGGCTGGCCTTGATCCCACAGATCTCTGCCTGCCTCTGCCTCCCAAGTGCTGGGATTAAAGGCACACGCCCAGCCTCCAAAAGACTTTTTAGAACAGAACAAGTGTGTCCTAATCTATTCTAATAATAGACAACTATTCTAATTTTATATGCGGCAAAACCAACACTGGATGAGATGTGGGAACCACCAGGGCACTCCCTGAGAGAGCATCCCACCCAGGCCCACTTCAACCTTCTTTCCTTCGTTCTCTAAACCTAACCAGAAAACTGATCCTTCTCAGTCCTTCTCAGATCCTTCTCAGACTAGCTGTCTGTGCTGCTCTTTCTCCATTCTCAGTTCTACTCGCTGACAGGAGGTTCAGCAGTTTGAACAGTCACTTCTGTCAGGAAGGAGAGAACAGTGGCTCCTCCTTCAGGTTTGTCAGGGGTTTCCCAGGTTCACGTGGGAGACTAGCAAGGACAGCAACCACTCCTGATCCCCTTGGGTTTGAGTTTGGGCAATTTCTCTGTGTTTTGTTAAAGCCACACTACACAGGGTGATGTGGTGATGGAGATGTAAGAGGCTAAAACCGAGCTTTCTTGATATAGAGCAAATGACAATGAAGCACCAAAGCCACCCAAGTTTCCATGCTAAGGACATGAGATGCAAGGAAGCAGAACGAAGCCAAAAATAGGTTAAAATTCCGGACTCAGATAGTTGGAAAAAAATAGTCTCAAAGTTAACACATAAGCATGTGTCCAGCCAGGAGGGTGCCCTTCCTCTTGGACACCATCTCCTCCCTCTCTGCTGCCTTAACAGCTTTACCAGGAAGGTTCAGGGCACTACCCATTCAAAGTTTCACTTTCCCAGAACTCCTAGCAGGGGCAATCTCTGCAAAGAGAAGTCCCCCAAACTAGAGTGGACACCAGAGCTGTCAACACACTTCTAGGAACCCAGGACAGTTCTTGATACTTTCTTTTGTTCCTGGGGGCAGGTTCCACTGGCTCTTTGTGAATGCAGGGAAGTGTGCAGCAGACACGGGCGAACCCCATGGAAATCAAACTGACAGCTGTGGCCAAGAGGAGTGGCACTCTCAACCATGGTTTCTGCTCCAGCAGGCTCCGCCCCAGCTGCTGCAGCAATTAATATTCTCTCTAGCAGCCTTGTTCTTCCTCCCAGACAAGCTTGTTACCATTTAATTAATAAAGACATTTGTAAATTTTAAAAAAAGTAAAAAGAGGAAAGCCATTTCCATTTTCTTACACTGGCTAGCCATTTATAAGAGGCACTCCACGCTGTGTTCAGGGGCACCTGCGAGGCTTTCTGCTTACGGGCCGAGGCATAAAGGACATCAAACCAGCACCTTCCCCTCACCAGTTCCACATTACTTAAGCATTCAGGTGGGCGTTCTAGGATCCATGAGGTAATTCTGGAAATGCTTCATGCCATCAGTGGCACTGATTAACCATCAAACCGATTCCTTATCCGCTCTCTCTCTCTCTCTCTCTCTCTCTACACACAGACACACAGACAGACAGACAGACACACACACACACACACACACACACACACACACACACACTGTGCCTGTATTACTCTTTTAGGTGTTGACAGCATAAAAAAGATAGTGCCTGGTCCCTAGTATACACTAGAATCTCACCAACAAGTCAGGAGCTTATAAGCTGTAACTGTCGAAAGTTAGTAAAGGTCAGTGGAGGCAGGCTACAGTTCAGGTAGCCTACATTTGGTGGTAGGTTGTTTAAGGCAGGGTCTCACTCTAGCTCAGGCTGACCTTGAACCTCTAACATATAGAGAGGTGGCATGAGCCACCATGCCCAGCTTCAGACTGGACTTTTCCATTAAGGAGGCAAGGGCACATTTTCTTATGACAGTGGGTACTGTATATGTGTGTTGGAATTGAGACAAACTATGTGGGGGACAACATGAGCCTGGAAGTGCTGTACTAGACCTGAAGGTGAGGACGCAGATGGGTCTGGCCCTCAGAGCGCTCATGGTCTGGTGGGGAAAAGACAAATGATTATAATATAAGATGGAGCTTGTAATTTAAGTTCTAATTTAAGGTACCAAGGAACAGAAGAGGTCAAGGTCAATGGGAGAAGAATATATGAATTATCCAGGAAGGCTTTACAGAGAAAAGCCCAAAGACAATGAACAGGAGTGCCATGGGCAGAAAGGAGCTCACAGGAGGCTAAGGAGGAAAAACAAGAACATAAACACAAAGGCAGAAAGGACACAGAAACTTCAGTCATTTGGTATGGGCAGACCAAGAGGTTCCTTTAGGATGATGTGGCTGGAAGGGAGGGCACAGTCCAACCCATGGAGAAGCTCTGGGGATGTGTAGGGATGTCTGCTTCCAGAAGATGCTCCCTATTCTTCCCCACTAAGTGAAAACTCTGGGCAGTGTCTATGAAACAAGTCAACTGTGGAAAGTGGACAGGAGCAGGGCATACTGGCTAGGGAATTTGGGACCCAAGAAATGGCATGGTAGTGAGTTCACTTCTGGGTTTTCCTTTCACTCACATATCCCAGGCTTGGAGCTGAAGGAGCTGGCAACCCAGAATGCCAGTAAGAATAGATCAAAATGACCCAGCAAAAGCCTATTTCTCCAGTTAAAGCCCAGGAAAGGACAGCTTAGCAAACAGAAAAAATGGCGGCCCAGCCCTCCCACACTTGCTCCTAGAAAGGCCAGACTAGGGTTCACTTGGAAGGCTGCAGTGGGTGCTTCTACTGGCTGCTGAGGCGGGGGTCAGAGAAGACCATATAGGAAGCTGGGACTTCATTTCCACCAGCCATTAACAAATACTGCCCCACACCCCAAAGCAGAGTAAGTGGAGAACCAGTGGGGAGCCCAAGGACTTTCCCTCTCCCTTTCTTGCTGGGGAATGTCAGAGAAGAGCAAACCTTTCACCACTGCCCATACTAAGAGCTGGCACACTGGTATGAGTGGTGATCACATGGAGAGCTAAAGTCTCATCTGCAGTGAGATCTGTCCCTCTCCCACTCCCTACCCTGGTACTAAAGCTGTTGAAAGGGGACCTGGATGTCTATCTCTTGGTTGTATCTACTGCAGTACCATCCCCATTTCCCCCACCAGAATAGTGTCAAGAGAATCTTCAGGTCTTTAATTTTTAAAGTGTGTTACTAAAATGTTCAGGTTTCAATGAAAACAAATCACTCAGTGTACCAACAAACAAGAAGAGGTTGTCCTGTAAAAAAAAAAAGACAGTCAAGTTGGGTATGGTGGTGGCTCAGCTTTAATCCCAGCACTCAGGAGACAAGAGTCAGGTGGATCTCTATGAGATCGAGACCAGCCTGGTCTACATAGTGAGTTCCAAGCCAGCCAGGACTACATGGTAAGACCCTGTCTCAACATCTCCCCCCGCCCTGCCAAATCTGCATTTGGTCATCTCTTTAGTCACAATTCAGAAAAACATCTACTTTTCTATTATTTTGTTTGTTGCTGTTTTATGTTTTTGTTGTTTTGTTTTTTGACAGGGTGTCCCTAGTCCCAGTCCACCTGGAAGTCACTACCAGGCTGGGCTTGATCTCACAGAGATCTGCCTGCCTCTGCCTCCCAAGGACTTTCTATTTTTGTTGTGATAGTCTCATGTGTCCTGGCCTGACCTTGAACTCACTATGTAGCCCAGGATAACTTTGAACTTAAGATTCTTCTGCCTCTACTTCCTGGGTGCTGGGGTTACAGGTGTGCAACACCACTTCTGGTTTATGGGATGCTAGGTATGGAACCTAGGGCCTCATGCATGCTAGCAGTTCTACCAACTGAGTTATGATCCCAGTCCCAATCTTTTCATTTTATACGACACTAACTTGTTTTAAGTATCTAAGCCAGTTTATCTTGTAAAATTTTCCATAGTCTTGGGGGCTGGAGAGATGGCTTAGCGGTTAAGAACACTGTTCTTGCAGAAGATCTGGGTTCAAATCCCAGCACCCACATGGCAGCTAACAACTGTCCCTAACTCAGTCCCAGGGGATCCGACAGCCTCTTCTGACCTCCGCAGGCATTAGACGACATGGGTGCACTTACTTACATGCAGGCAATACACTCATACACATAAAATAAAAATAATAAATAAAATTTTAAAAACTTTTCCATAGTCTCAATTTAGATTTATATCTAATCTAGGTCTTCCTATCAGGAGACCTGACATCAGTGTAACCAACCAAAGTGCTAAAAGCTTGAATGGTAACACCCAAGCTACCATTTAATGGATCACCCCCTTTGTAATTAGTACAGAATCTGTGGGGGATATTTAGAGCCAATATACAAATTCTGCTCCACAAAATCGTTTCCCTAATGGTTTCGGAATCTATTGATGGTCTTTGCCTCAATCAATTGCTAAGAAATTAATTGGAAACTGGAACTGCAAAGGAGAAGTGCATTTTTGGAAGATCACTCTGGTAATGATTAAGGGGCCCTTTGGCAGAATGGAATGGAGTGACTGGGTGAAGCGTTGTGCCATGAACATTTGCATTCAAGGAACACAGAGAATAGTTTTAGTTGATTGTGAGACATGCTGTTGAGTGATAGTCAAGAGAGGGGTATATGGTGTGTGCATGCATACAGATGTTTAATCTGCCATGATGGGGCTACATCCCCCATCAAATCAACACAAGTCAAGAATATTTTAAGTTGAAAAACACTAACAAATCTAACCAAACGAATACCATAACTTAGCAACATAGTACATGGCGTTGGTGGCAATGAGGGAAAGAGGAAGAGACCTTGATCAAGTACTGCTGTCTCACATTTGGCCCCCCTTCAGTTGTGATTGCTAGTTTTTTTTGAAATTATTTTTTGTTTTAATTACATTTATTTACTTATTGCATGTATCAGTTCTTTCCTTCTACCATGTGGGTCTGAGGGACTGAACTTAGGTCATCAGGTTTGGTGGCAAATGCCTTTATCCACCGAGTCATCTCACAGGCCCTGATAGGTAGTTGTAACTGCCAACTTGACCCAACGTAGAACCACCTGGGAAGAGAGTCTCCATGAGGAATTGTCTAAAACAGGTGGGCATGTCTGAGGGGGACTGTCTTGACTGTGTCAACTGAAGTGGGAAGACCTGTCCACTGTGGGTAGTGCCATTCCCTAGGCAGGCACTAAATAGTGGCGAGAACCAGCTGAGCTCTGGCATGTAGGCACTGGTTCGCTCCTCTCTCTTTATGACTGTGGATTCAGTGTGACCAGCTGCTTCAGGCTCCCACCACTGGGACTTCCCTACCATGAACTGTGGCCGGAACCGTGAGCTACAATAAACCCTTCTCCCCTAAGCTGCTTTTGTCAGGGTGTTTCATTACTGCAGAAATGAAACTAAAACACTGGCTAATCCTTTGGAAATAAATCCCACGCTGCCATTTTTCTCTAACTCGGCAAAAGGACAGAAGGGAGATGCTGGCTATAACCTTAGAACAATGTAGAGCACTCCTCCGTCTCTTAAGCAGCCAATATAGGGAAAGATCAGACTCCATCCAAGGTGAACTGGAGTGTGATGCATAGCTCAAGGCCATTTATTCTCTTTGTCAGAATTGCTACAAGCACTCCCAAGGCCACAGAGAGGCAGACAAGGCTGGCTCCTTGCCATGGGGGTGGGGAGGAGGCTCTCTATTTCCTACACAGCAGCTGCCACCTGTCTTAGGAAGCTGCTTTTGCCATCAACTTGAGTCCTCTGGATAGGGCTGACTGCCACTTAGCACTCTTGGGGAGAAAACAGGCAGTATTCTCCGAGAAGAGGGGAAATTCCAGAAGCCATGGCCCAGGGTTTCTCCAGCTGTGGTTCAAGGCCATTCACATTCTTACCTTTAGTGGCTTGGTGATTTTGGTACTATGAAAATCATTGTCTCCCTAGTCCAAAAGGAAAAGAAAGGGGTGAGAAAGTAAGGGTTTTATCTGTTTGTTCTCCTAAGTGATTAGAACGTGCAATATCAGGAAGGGCTTCATGAACTTTCTCAACAGCCTGATTTGAATTTTTGACTCTGGGGTGTGAGGGCCATCTGTCAGCTCACTGATCACCAAGGTTGACATTTCAACTCTGCTGACTATGTGGGTAAACAGTTCTAATTTCCTGAGCTTACATTCTGAGAGTCAAAGAATCAGACTGGGAAGGGGGTTAGTTACCTCAGTAGTAGAGCTAGTATATGTGAGGACCTGTGCTAGATCAGTTGTACTGACTAATAAACTTGGGCTTTTTGCTGTTTTTCTCATACCCTGGCTGAGATGGATCCCATAACCAGCTGTTTGGATCAGGAGCATGGTCACATCTAGGTCTTCCACCCAAGAGGTGAGAACACAGAGGAACCTTGGAGCAGGAAATGGAGGTGGTCCCTCATAAGAAGGACAGAGGCTAGCTATGATGCTGGTGCGTAAGGGTTGACAGGAACATAAAGGAAACAATTCTTCCTAGGATTCTGTATCCAGGTAGAGAAGAGCTCAATCTAGGGTGTAGTAAATCCACGAGAGCAGTTCTGAGGGCCTAGAAATCATGTGCTGAATTACAGGTATGTGCTTGGGCAACTGTCAGTCAGAGGATATGCAATATTCTTCAAGAAGCACCCATAACACAAAAGAAACTAAGAATCTCCGACTCAACCACAGGTTATGACAGAAATGAAAACATGTTTATGGCCATCAAGCCTCACAAACTGGTAGACATAAACAGCAATCCAGAGGGCTAAAAACAAGTCACTCTCCCTGATCTCAACTACAGAGTCCCAATATGATGCTGTTTCCAACTTTCAAGGTCTGTCACCAGAGGCTTTTACTTTTAAATTTTCAGTGTTTTTTTTTTTTTTTTTTTTTTTTTTTTTTTGACACAGGGTCTCAAATAGCCCAGACTGGCCTTCAACATCCTTATATAGCTGAAGATGACCTTGAACTTCTGATTCTCATGCCTCCAACGCCTGAGTGCTGGGATATAGGTATATGCTACCACACCTGGTTTATGTTGTGCTGGGAGTTGAACCTGGGGCTTCATACATGTCAGGCAAAAACGCTACCAACTAACTGAGCTCTATCCCTCACCCGTTCAAGTATTTTCAGAGCTGAAAATCTCTGTGTGGGCAAGTACCACTACAAACTGTTACCTCCGGAAAGCAGCAACAGGTCTGGAGTCAGAAAACATGCACTGAATCTACCTCTGTTTCTAAGTGGCAGTGAGACCCTGGGCAAGTCACATGACTTCTGAGGATTCTGTCCTCATCTACAAAACCTACACTTACTACTGCAGGTGGTGATTATTAACAGGGTGAAAGTGCTCTGCCATCTGCTGGAAGCACAGTAATTAAGGTACTGTCACTGCTATGTGTGCCACCCTGAAAGAAACTACAAGTCTGAAGGAAATGCGGAGTGCTAGCTGGGCCTGACTTCCACTTGCTATGGTCGTTTTCAGCCGACACACTAAAATGTCTATCCAAGTACCTTGTAACAAAGGCCATTAATCAGAGACTTGTGTCAAAAAGTTCTAGGGCAGTAAGAACCACAGCTAACTTCATGAGAATCAGAGGCAGTGCCTCAGTAGAGAAGAGACCACACACTTGGGGGTAAGCAAAATCCAAACCGAGAGTCACAGCTTTCTACACATATCCTGCTTTGGTATGCAGGTCTGCCACCACCCTTGTTTTGGCAACTGGGTTGTCACCTCCACCCAGACCAGCATGAAACCCAGCTGCTAAGGATGAACATAGGAGACGTGGGGAAGAAGGCTCAGCCTATAAAGCACCTGCCTTGCAAACATAAGGACCTGAGTTCAAGGCCCAGGAGCGACCCCCACCTCCACCTACACACAAAAAGAGCTGGAGGTGGCACATGCTGGTATTTCCAGGGCTGGGAGACAGGAGGATCCCTGGAGCCTGAGGAACAGTAAGACTGTCCTCTGCCCTCCACACACACACATGCCACTGTGTATGCACGTACAACCACTCATACACACACAAAAAGAATGAATATAGAAAGTAGAGGCCAGGATACAACTGCTCTGATCTCCTATCTTGATCCACTAATGATGGAAAAGGCCAAAACTAGGGGAGGTGGCACATGATCTTATACAGCGTGAGTGTCAAAGATCTGGTAAATGCTGAAGGTTAAAACAGCAAGGCCAGGTATGTTGGCACATGCCTTTAATCCAGCACTCAGGAGGCAGAGGCAGGTGGATCACTGTGAGGTGGACACCAGCATGATCTACATAGCAAGTTCCAGGCCAGCCAGGACTGTACTGTGAGATCCTGTCTCACAATCAATCCATCCATCCATCTGTCTACCCACACACCCACACACCCACACGCATATCTATGCCAAACACTTTGAATTCAGTTCCATCCCTCCATCCTTGCAAACATAAGGACCTGAGTCCTACCCATCTACCTACCTACCTATTTAGGTTAAACACTCCGAATTCAGTTGCTATGGCTTATCTGAGTGTTTCCTAGAGACAGGCATGTGTTAAAAACTTGGTCACCAGCTGGAGACACTACCAAGAAGTGATGGATCCTTTAGAATCCTTCAGGCCATAGAAGGCATGCCCTCAAACGGGATGAGGCAGTGGGACCCCAGCTCATTCCTCCTCTTCCCAGGTCCCATGAACTGAACGGCTTTGCTCCACTCTGTACTCTTTCCATGAAGCTGTCTCTCCATAGGCCTCAAACCATGTGGCCAATCAACTATGCACTAAAACCTCAAAAACTATGAGCCAAAGTAATATTCTGTAAATCAACTGATATCTCACGTATTTTGTTACAGTAACAGAGACATGACTAACGCATTGGTCTTCCAGGCTTCTTTTTGACATATGGTGTTTTATTTATGTGTGGCGTGTGTGTGTATGTGTGTAAACGATACTGTGAAGACCAGAGGTTGACATCAGGTATCTTTCTCAATCACTCTCCACTTTAATAACATTTTTTAATCTTTAAATTTTTTATTTTATGTGCATTTTATATGTTATTTTTTTTATATATGTATGCAAGTGTACTGCCTCCAAAGGCCAGAATAGGCAATGGATCCCCTGGAACTGGAGTTATAGAGGGTTATTAGCCACCATGTGGGTACTGGGAACCAAATCCAGGTCCTTTGCAAGAGCAGTCAGTGCTCTTAACTGCTGTCCTTTTCTTTCTTTCTTTCTTTTTTTTTTTTGGTCTTTTTGAGATAGGGTCTCCCTGTAGCCCCAGCTGTCCTGGAACTTACTATGTAGACCAGGCTGGCCTTGAACTCACAGAGATCTGCCTGCCTCTGCCTCTAGAGTGCTGGGATTAAAGGCGTGCACCACCATGCCCAGCTTTTTAAAAAAATATTTTTATTGTTTTTATTTTATGTGTATGAGTGTATTGCTTGCATGTAGGTAAGTGCACCTGTGTCATACAATGCCCATGGGGGTCAGAAGAAGGTGTCAGATCCTCTGGAACTGGAGTTACAAATGGTTGTTAGCCACCATGTGGGTGCTGGGAATCAAACCTGGGTCCCCTGTAAGAGCAGCCAATGCCCTTAACCTCTGTGCCATCTCTCCAGCCCCAAAGGAATTATTAAAAAGATTTATTTTTATTTATGTGTATGTGTGAATGTGCATGTGTACATGCACATGCTCACATGTGAGTGCCTGCAGAGTCCAGAAGAAGGTGTTGGATCCCCTGGAGCTGGAGTTACAGGTGGTTGTGAGCTGCTCGATATGGGTGCTGGGACCAAACCCTAGTCTTTTTGCAAGAACAGAATATGTGCTCTTAAATGCTGAGCCATCCCTTGATCCCTTCATCCCTTCCCCTCCTACTTTTTAAGTATTTATTTTGTGTGTGTGGGGGGGCGGTTCTCTACTTCTACCACGTGGGTGGCAGGGATTGAATTCAGTTGTCAGGCTTGGCATCAGGGGCTTTTATACACCTAGTCATTTTGCTGGCCCTCCATCTTATTTTTTGAGACAGGGTCTCTTACTGAACCTGGAACTTGCTGATTGGGTTAGACTAACTGACTAGCAACCTCTAGATATCCTCCAGTCTCAACTTCTCCAGTCGAAATTACAGATTACGTGCTGCCATACCCAAATATTTACAGGGATCTCAACTCAGGTTCTTATGTTTGAATGGAAGCACTCTGCTAACTGAGCCATCTCCCAGCTTCTCATGTTTACGCATGGACTTTCACACCACACCCCAATCAAAGGCTTCAGATTGGTGTATTATTATTCTAGTATACATTCCAAGGTAAAGTCTAAAACTATTTTAAAATAAAAAATTTTAATCTGGGTGCGGTGGCACACACTTTAAATTCCAGCACTTGGAAGGCAGAGGCAGTGGATCTCTGTAAGTTCCAGGCCAGTTGGGGCTACAGGGACCCTGTCTCAAACAGACCAAAAATAAAATAAAATGAAATGAAATTTATATATATATATTGGAAGACTTGGAACTGGAGAGATGGCTTAGCAGTTAAGAGTACTGGCTGCTCTTGTAGAAAACCTGGGTTCAGTTCCCAGCATCCACATGGTGGCTAACCATCCACAACTCCAGTCCAGGGTATCTGACACCCTCTTCTGGCCTCTGAAGGCATTGCACAACACAGATGCAACCTACATACATTTAGGCAAAGCACTGATACACACTAAAAAATAAATAAATAAAGCCAGGCATACACAGTGATGCACCTTCAATCCCAGCACTCAGGAGGCAGAGGCAGGTAGATCTCTGTGAGTTCTAGGCCAGCCAACTACACAGTAAGACCCTGTTTTCAAAAATAAAACAACAACAACAATGACAAAAAACCTTTCTCTAGCCTGTTCAGCAAAGCTGAACACAGGGAACATTAATAAAAACAGGGTCTTGAAGACTCAGTGAGTAAACACGCTTGCTGCCAAGCTTAATAACCTGTGTTCAATTCCTGGGTCACACATGGTGGAAGGAGAAAAGTGAGCTGCAAGCTGTGTAAACAAACACACAC
>NW_008338534.1:149257-163918 GCF_000622305.1 Nannospalax galili | reverse complement strand
ACACACACACACACACACACACACACACACACACACACACATACAGAGATATGTCAATGTAGTAAGAAAAATAAATAAAATGGAAAGACAAGACCTGGGGTGTAGCTCAGTGGTACAGTATTTGCCTAGGATGTAAGGACCTGGGTTTGATTTCCAGCACCAAAAAAGGAAGGGAGGAAAGAAAAAAGAGAGAAAAGACAAGCTCAAGATGACCCAGCAAAGTCCCTGGAGCACCTCTAGGACAAAAATACTTATTTCTCCACTTGGTGCCAAAGTCCACGGTTTCCCATACATGCATGTGATAACAGGTAAGGGTTAGAGCAGCAGCAGCTGCTGCTCTGTGCTTTCTGCCACAGTCTCAGCAGACAACATGCAGAGGGGAAGACACACAAGGTTCTCAAACACAGAGGTAACCGGAGACATCCTTCTTATTTGCCTGGACCACGACAACATCCACACTTTCCTTTTTAAAAGGTTGTTCCTGGGGCTGGAGAGATTGATCGGTGGTTAAGGGCACTGGCTGCTCTGCAGAGGACTCAGGTTCAGTTCCTAGCACACACATGGTGGGCAATAACCATCAGTAATTCCAGTTCCAGGGGATCTGGCGCCCCCTTCTGGCCTCTGTGGTCATTGCACAACATGCGTATGCTTACATGCAGGCAAAACACTCATATGCATAAAATAAAAATAAACAGACCCAGCACTCGGGAGGCAGAGGCAGGTGGATCTCTCTGAGTTTGAAGCCGGCCAGGTCTACATAGTGAGTTCCAAGCCAGATGAGACTACAGGGAGACCTTGTCTCGGAAAAAGACTAAATAAACAAAGAAATAAACAGGGATTATTTTTAGAAGGTTATTCCTCTGGGACATGTTTCCATTAGAACACTTTTCTCCTCTTATACATGTACAGCTTTCAACATCCAAGAGGAAAGGAGGGCGTTGAGAACAAAGGGTACCACACACTGCCAGTCTCCCTGTGAGTCTTCATCCTGAGGACAGGGATGCCCCTGGCTTTGGACTGAAAGGCCTGCTTGTTTCCTGTCTGTGCCATCTTCCCTCATCCTCAGAAAGCATCTGAGAAAGTTCAGAGCCTAGACTGTGTGGGCCTCCACTTTCTGGCACTCTGTATTTGGTAGGGTTTAAGTGGTATTAAATTCAAGACGTATGTTTATGTAATGAGAATAAAGGATACTGGGAAATGATCCTGTTTAGAGCACATCAGAAACCAGCTCCATCCCCAGTTGAGAGGCATGACCAGTGCACATTGAGCAGCAGAGGAAGGTATGTGGGACTGGAGGAGTCTCTAATCCCCTAAATCCTATGAGAAGGCCACTCCCATGGCTGAGCAGCACACAGAAACAAGAACAGCCCTACAGGGAAGGGGCTGCTGAAACACATCACGTCCTAGATGTGACGTCCAAGCTGAAAGCCGGGTCTACATGGGAACTGCCTGTGAGAGGTGTGGGAAATAAGCTAGGTGCATTTTTTTTTTTTTCCTTTCCAGAGTTAGAAGAAAAAAGGTTGAAGTGAAGAGGTTGGATAAAAAGTATAAACCAGAAACACAGCCCAGCCATGAGGACCCGGCCTTTTCCCCTGGCTTGGATTTCTTCCTCCCAAGTTGTGTAACAAATGTAGACATAAGGGCTCGTTGTGGGAACTCCTCAGGCCAACCCAGTGGACTAGAAGTAGATCCTTCAAATTAGATGTTACCTTTCCAAACTGCCCACTGGCACTGCCCACCTTTGCCCTAAAAAGACATGCAGTGGAGGTTAGGGATGCAGCGAGCAATGGTGGCAGTGTGATGGGGTGGGAGGAGATGCTAGGCAGTACAGGAGCCAGCACATTCAGGAGGCACTGAGGTAGGGTTACTCATGACCAGGGGCTGGAAAATGAGCCTCGCCTGTGGGAACTCTGGGCCCTATCTGAGTCTCACCACATATATAGGCGGAAGGAGGAACTACATCTCTGAAATTCTTCCTGGCTTCAACATTCTTTCTCCTAATCCTCTGCTACCTAGTTCTTTCACTAGAAATGCTGAAAACCAAGATGTCCACAGGTGAAGACAGCTCTTGGTAGGTGGAAGATATTCTCAAAGAAACAAGTCATTTCTAGTCCCACAGGAGAAGCAAAGTACTCTCACTTCATAGTTACAGAGAACAACCCAAAAAATACAGTCAGGCACTCAGAACAACTGTAGAACCTGGGCTCCCATGGCTGGATTTTTTTTCAAATGCCATGTTCAGAATTCCAACTGGTTTAATATTTTTTTCTTCAAACATACAGGCCCCCTACTACTTTGTAACTAGCTGTCTTCATTTATCCAGGGCCAGGTACTGGGGACAGAAACGCAAAGACAAGACTTTCCCGGAGTTCATGTAGCTGGAGGCACAAGCAGGCAACTGCACTTTTTGAAGTATCACGCTAAAAAAATGCCAAACAAGGAAGCTGCAATGGCAAGTTCTGGTAAACAATGCACTCCAGCAGCAAGCTAGTAAATGAAAGTCAGGAAGAAGAACTCAACTTCCCCAGGCCCTTTGATCCCAAACCTACTGCAGATCCTCAGAACAGCAATCAGAACCAGTGTGGTAGTTAGTCACCTCAGAGAGCAGTACTTTATTTTGTATGTAGGTACACTGTAGCTACCCAAATTTTGTCTGTTCAGTGTCTAAAGGGCAAGATCCAGGCTTATTTCTTTAATCTCTACAGCATCTAAAACAACCTGAGGCACAAAGAGGATACTAAATATATAACATCCTCTGTGAAAGGGACAGTGGATGAGATGTTGGTAACGTGTTTCTTTATGAGGTTGCAGGCTGGCACTCTGAAGCCTTCACTGAAGCATGACTGGCCTACCTGAGCACTTCACTAACCCACTGCAGAAGCCATCTGACACAAAGGGTCAGGGGTGGGCTCCTTTCCTGGAGGGTCAGAACGCAGAACAATACAGGTGACTAGTGTGGTGGTAAAGTGCAGAGATCAGAAGGAACAAAAAACAACTGTTTATATTTGGTTTAAGGTTCTAGCACTCAGAAAATGGACCTACAACTATCATAACATAAATCAGACACCATCCTCACTTACTTACAAGCTTTCAATGGCTCCTACTGTACTTAAGAACAAATGCACCTTCTTCAAGTGATGCCCATTAAGCCCTCACTCTCCAGACTCCAGATACTGGCTTCTCAATATTGCTCTTTGCTTTAAAAATCTTTGTTTTGTTTTTGAGACAGGGTCTCACTATGTAACCTTGGCTGACCTGGAACTTACTATGTAGACCAGGCTGGCCTGGAACTCGCAGAGACTGCTTCTGCCTCCCAAGTGCTGGGACTAAAAGTGTGTGGCACCATGCATGGTTCTTTCTGTTTCCTCCACCCCCCCCCCCACACACCCCCCGACCGAATTTACACTGGTAGCACAGTCAGCTCTCCCACATTCTCAACTTACTATGTAGACCAGGCTGGCCTGGAACTCGCAGAGACTGCTTCTGCCTCCCAAGTGCTGGGACTAAAAGTGTGTGGCACCATGCATGGTTCTTTCTGTTTCCTCCACCCCCACCCACCCACCCCCTGCGACAGATTTTCACTAGGTAGCCCTGGCTGCTCTGTAACTTGTTATATAGACCAGGCTGGGCTTGAATTCATAGAGATCTGCCTCCTGAGTGTTGGGGTCAAAGGTGTATACCACCACACTCCGTTTTGGGGTTTTTTAAATTTTTTTATTTTGTTTTTGTTTGTTTGAGACAGGGTCTCACTGTGCAACCTTGGCTGGCCTGGAACTTAATATGTAAGACCAGGCTGGCCTGGAACTCAGAGAGATCCGCCTGCCTCTGCTTACTGAGTGTGGGAATTAAAGGCATGCACCACTACTTCCAGTTTATTTTGGGGTTTTGAGATAGTCTTTAACACTGCAGCCCAGGCTGGCCTAACAAGACTATGCCACCCCAACTTTTTCCTGTTAACAAATCCACCAATATTAATTCATAGCACAGCACTTATCAGTTATCAAGTTATCTCCATTTGTCTTTTTTCCTTTCCCTTATCAGTCTTGCCTTTCTAACCATACATCTCCTGGAAGCAGGAGCAGATTTCTCCTTCACTGTCAGCTGGCACATACCACTACTTTGAGTGGGTGACAAGTGGGAAACTGGTGGCAACAGGTCGACAGGCTCTGACAGTGGAAAGTCTTAGTTCTCTCATGGTCAAGCCAGATGTTGCTACATGACCTTTTTCTTTCTTTCTTCACTGGGGTGTATCCAAGGGGTGATAACATACAAACAGGAAAGGGAAAGCCTATGCTCTCTGCCTACAACTTACAAAGAAATGTCAAAAAGAGCAGCCCAGTGCTGGCTCCAGCTTTCACTCCATTTATAATGCTGTTAGTATTCAAAGCAGATTTTCTTGCCTCTCAAACATTCCAAGGTTTGGTTTCATTTCTCCCCGAATGGATGCTGCTCTGCACCCACTGGTGCAGTGCCATGGCAGCTCACTAGCAACCCCATTCAGGCATGCTCATGCCCATACCCGCCCCAGGTACCTGAGGACCTCACCCTAAACTATCGTCCACTGAAAATAGCTACCCACCATGGAACAGAGGTTTCTCATCCCAACAACCTGAGCATAAAGGCAAAACAAATGCAAACAGCAGCTTCTTCCTCCCGGCCCCTCAGCACAGCACCTGCTCCTCCCTAAGAGAAGTTGCCAAAACCCTCTGAAAGGTGCAGCATACACGCAAAGGATGATTCACTGACCCTCTTTGAGTCTGATACTGTTTCTTTCTCTGTGACCCAGAACCCCTGAACTGGGATCAGCAATGGGGCAGGAGAGAAGGGAAAACAGAGCCTGCTGCTCCGCTTTGTTAGACACTTCCTGGGCCAAGCTAGATGCACACAAACAGGTCCTAAAGTGATTCTATAAAACGCTGGAGAGAGGCACTTACGCGGCATGATCCCTTGGCTCACCAGCTCTTCCCGGGTCCGGCGCTGTTGGAGCTTCAACTGCAGCACTGCACAGCAGCAAAGAAAGGAGAGAGACGGAGGGTCAGTCGGCTATCCCACCTCGAAAGGCACATTTTCAAATACAGAAAAAGCCCCAAACAAGGAGTATGAAATAAGACTCCCTTGAGCTGCGACTGTGTGTAATTGCAGAAGTGGCCCGATACAGCAGGGTTTCCGTATTCTGCTGTGGGCGGCAAAAGGAAGTTGCGAAGGGTCTTGCAGGGTGATAACAATCCACAAGCTACCCGAGTCTTGCTCTTGCTCAAAACCTCCTACAGTACTCAGCCTTCCCCCCAGGGCTGAAAAACATCAATTTTGAGCCCAAACAAAGTATAATGAGGGCCAGCACCCATAGCACTTTCTAGCTGCTGTGCAGTTTCCCAGCAAGTATCTTACACCATGAGCACGCTGAATGATGCAGCTACTCACAGAGACCAGGAAGTATGTACTGATCAGTTGTAAAATGTTTTCTTTTGGATCTTAAAAACTGTAGCCATTTTGACCCTGCACCACATTCCTCTAGACTGAAAGACATCTTGCATTAATGCAGTCTTCTCTTTCTCTCCTTCTCACTGGGGCCTTTTTCTGTTGAGATGAGACAACCAAGCTACATGACTTGACACACATCTGGGCTCATGGAGAGGTGAGTGTTCCTTCTAGCTCCATTCTGCAACACTATCTAATGAAACAATTTAACAGGGGTTTTTATTAAATTAGACAAATTATCTCTACAACTACACGCTATGCAGAAAAACCATGGGCACAGGTATGGTTAGAAGACCAAGGGAGAAAGTGCTCAGGGGAGGGATAGGAGAATCCCGAACATACAACAGGCTTCTAATTGTAGGGTCCCCATATCTGAGGAGAGCCTGCTAGGAATTATGCTGTCCTAATATTGGCCTTTTACACACAGTTGCTTTTAGGGAGGCATCTAGGGAGGGAGGATAGTTAGGCTCTGGCCTGCATTGCAAATTCAAGAGGTACAAAGTAGAACTTACCTCTCTCCCCAAAATCTAATGTGTCCCAAACTTTTACCCTCCCCGGAACTAAGGCTCAATGTCTAAACTAAGCTGCACTCTCCTGGCCCTGACACTGCTCTTATTCACTCTCATGTCACCACTCTTCCAGGTTGCAGCGACTCACATGCTACCCTTGCCGAGGTATAAGGCATCCCCATCGGGGCTGTTGAGTTTTATTCTCTCTCAGGTACCATGGACCTTTCCCCACTTTTTAAGTTCACGTTTCACCTGGAAGCACTCACCCAACAGACTCCCTCACATTCAGATTACTCTGGGTTACCTGAGCTACCTTTACCTATTATGAAAAGTATAACAACATTCTGCCCCGTATAGTAGTTACTGCCTGCTAACATATTGCCTCTCTAGTTTATACGCTCCTGGAAGGTAAGAAAATGCCTTATTAGCTGAACATGGTGGCCACGCCTATAATTTCAGCCCTCTGGAAGTTGGGACAGGACAACTGCCACGAAGTCTATGCCAGCCTAGGCCTACAAAGTGAAGAGCCAGACTCAACAAAAGGAAAGGAAAGTGTTTTATAGACACATATCCCTCTTGCAATTCATACACAATTAAGAATTCGGCAACTGTTTCTTAAGTTGAAGAATGTCACTGGAGCCCAGGGGCACACATCCATAATCCCAGCTCCTAGAAGGATGAGGTAGGAGGCTCAAAGTTCAAAGCTTGCCTTGGCTACCAAGGATTTAATTGAATTTCAAAATTATGCTACACAGTTTGAAAATCTAACAAAGAAGCTTTATTATGTTATAAATAAACATTGTTTAAAGTCTTGAAGAATTAAGTATATAGAAACAACTGCACTAGGGACTGATATTTACAGCATGTGCTTTTTATTTTTTGTTTGTTTTTTGAGACATGGTCTCCTTATAGCCCCAACTGCCTGGAACTTGCTATGTAGGTCAGGCTAGCCTCCATCTCACAGAGATCCGCCTGCCCCTGCCCTTGCCCCTGCCTCCTGAGTGCTGGGATTAAAGGTGTGCACCACCACACCAGTCCATAGCATGTGCTTTGTGCGTGACTCTGTTCTACACGCTTTTGGTAGGTTTTGTGTATATGTTGTTTTGTTTTACTGTGGTGCTGGACATAAACCCAGGGCCTGGTGCATTCTAGGCAAGTGCCCTACCACCGAGCTACTGCCCAGGCCTAGAATGCTTTAAATCACTTAGTCTTCATAAGATCCCTAAGGAGATGAGGTACTGTTCATCCCTTTCTACAGGTAAGGGAAGTAAGGCCTAGAGAGATTAATGCGCCTACATTTATCTCATTTAATAAGGGTAGACCAGGATTTGAGCCCAGACAGTCCTGATTCTATAATCTGAGCTCCTATCTCTGCTTCTCCCAGGATCTTCTGGAAGCCAGCTCGGCTGAGATAACAGACCTGGAGTGTGACCTCCTGGGCTCATTCTCTGGGTGAGTCTGACAAAGGAGCTAAGGAGAAGATGGTTCAGATCAGAGTCAAAGGAGTTTAGGTAACCAACTTCAGTAGAGCAGATTTCATCTAGGAACTAGATTTAAGAATAAATTATAAGCGCTGGTCAACAATAATAATAAAATATAAAAATAATAGCTAGAAATCCTAGCGCATGCTACCCTATGTCTGCCTTTGTGTTAAATGACTGACATGCTTTTAACTTAATTATAAAAAGGCTGGGCATATAGTCAGTGGTAGTACCTAGCAATCAAGGCCCTGGGTGCCATTCCCAGCACTGAAAGAGGAAACCTCCTGAGGACAAACCAGTCATAATTATCTCCATCTTACAGATTAGGAAATTCAGAGTACAGACCTTTAAATTTTTGTCCTGCATCACACCGTTAGCTAGCATCCCACCCTGATGTCTGTGGGTCTCAGTGTGATCCTTAGTCATATGCAATACCCATTTGTGGGAAAGAAAAGGGAAAGCCAAGCCAGAAAACATGGAAGCGGGGTAAAAGGACAGCTACTGCCATTTCTTAGGGTAGTTCCAAGGCCTAATGTATGCGAAGCTACTAGAAAACAATTACATACAACTAATTTGATTTTAGAGAACAGAGACACAATGAAAGTCTGAACATTTCAAAGAAGGAATTTCTGAAAACATATTACCCAAGAGTAATTTTGAAATACTAATCAGTAGTCCCAAGAGAACCATACACAGTTAGGGCTACAGGGACTATCAAAAACTTTGTTTTGTTAGTGAAGAGCCTAGATTTCCCAGTTTCTGACCTGTTTTTTGTTTGTTTGTTTTCTTCCAATTCCTTTCTGGTAGGCAACTCAGTTGATTCACCATCCATGAGCATTAAAGACATTTGTTCATTTAGAACATTTGAAATTTGCCCTGTTCTGACCTTTTTCTGGTTCCCTGTCTAGAATTTGTAATGCTAACTACTCTTGCCTTTACTTCTCCTTCACATCTCTTAGGCACCAAAGACTTTCTTTTCTCCCTACAGTTAAGAGTTATGCAATTGGGAGTCTTTTAGATAGACCCACTGAAGAGGTACCCCAAATGCCTCACCCTGCATCCCTGTTCAGCATGAAAGAAGTCAGAGTGGTCAGCGTCCCGATTCCCAATTGGTAATTTGGGTAACTTTTTTAGAGGATGATGTGATAAGAATAGGAGGTAGGAATTGGCTAGGCAGTTAGGGTAAAAAGACTCCAAAGAAAAGTAGCCAGTTTCTTGGTTAAAAGTCAAAAGGTCCTTGTGCCTCTTAGCAATATACTCTGTTCCAAAGGCCAAAAATGTCACAAGTATTTGAGAGCTCTTATCTAGTCCCTAAAAGATTTTTGGGTTACCTCTTCTGAGGGGGGAATGTTAGAGTAGCAAAAAGCCCCCTAAGTTTAACTGGTCAAGACTGGTCAAATCCCTAGTCTGTCTGTTGGAGGACCCACCTTTCCAATCTCACTGGTCAATCACCTGGTGATAGAACCACCCCTAGGAAGGCAGGTTCACCTTAAGTTAAGCTAAACAGATGGGCAGAATACCTGGTGTGTTAACAAGCGAATTTTTCCTGCCTGGAATCCCGCCTTGTAACACAGAACTCCGCAGAACTTCTGACCACCCACAGTCACGCAGGTCTCTGTAAGTCTGCCTGCTTTCTGCTGTTTGGGTCCATTCTTCAATTCTTTTATGAATGAGACTAAGAACCCTCTAGGGGACCCTCTTTCCCCCTGTTTCAGTACACGCCAAAACTATGGACATAAGATATCTTACTTTAATTAAGAGACAAAATGACCTACAGTAACAGCATGTGAAGGTGCTTTGCAGACAATGATAGACTGGCATCATCCTTTGAACTATTCTGGGAAAAAAAATCATTTTGTACCCTTTGTATGTTCAGAATGTAGCATTATCAGAAACCCTCAAAAAAAAATAGCCTTGTAGTGGAAGATGCTTATGTTTAAGGAAAGTTCCAGAGAAAAGATTGAAATTGAAAACATTTTATTTTTCAGCCTACTTTCTACCTTACAGTTGAGAAAAGACTACTACTGTTAGGTTGTAGAAACAGACACCACAGTCTAGTATGTGGAACTTCAGATTCTTCTCTTCTAGCATCTTGTCCTGGATGGATGTACAACTCCTTGCCTTCCAATTTATAGAATCTCCCTCTTTCTCAATTCCTTTTGTGGTCCCATCCCTAAGTGTAAATCCTTATACATTAGAAGAAAAGTCTGCTGTTCTCACTTACTGAAAACTTCTGAGTTGAAACATAAAACCGCTCCTGACATTTTGAAAGCAAATAAATAAATAAATAAATAAAGTCATAAGCACAAAACAAGCCGCTATATTTGTAACAATTTAGTAATGTTATTAAGGTTAAAGATAGTTCTTTGAGTCAAGAGTAAGAATGAACATGTTTTTGCAAAGAAGAATTTATTATTATCTGAAAGTTTAATAAATATTCATATTGTATAAAATTATTCCCAATCTATATAAAAAAAGACATTTGTTCATTTATACACAGTCTGCTTACACAAACCCATTTAGAAACAGATGATATTAAATTTGTGGAATTCATTAACAGTAAAGGTATAGACAGGTTTGTGCACAAGTAGGTATTTTTGTTAGGTTTTTACTGACTTGGGGAAGGATGATGGACAGTAAAACAGAAAGATGATGTCAATTTCTTACACTTCTCCCAGATTAGAGCTGTCTATGAAAACAATCACTGGGGACTGCTGAGCTGGCTCAGCAGGTAAAGGTGCTTGCTGCCAAGACTGATTACCCAAGTTCGAGCCTGTGGATCCATATGGTGGAAGGAAAGAACAAATTCATGCAACTTGTCCCTTGACCTCCACAGAGGGGTTCACGTACACACACACACCCCACAATAAATAAATGTAATTAAATTTAAAAATCATTTGAGCTGATTTTAGGTACTCCTGGGGAGAGGGGATAAGCAGTAAGTTCATGGTCTCTAAAACATACAACAAACAGTAAAGCCAGCCTAACTCAGGTCTCACACACTATCTAGCAGCATGCTTTACTGGGAACGTCCAGAAGGGACAGGTGTGGTTTTAACTTTATGTGAGGCTTAGCACGTTGCTAAGTATTCCTCTGTGCAGCAGTGAGTTATACGTACGTTAGTCATGTATTTGACACTTTAGTTTACACTCTATCCTTGAAAATTCACTTAGTGGCACCCAAACTGTAAAAACATACCACCTACCACTTGGAACCAAAGGTGACCCTGAACACACTAGCTTTCTTCTTAGGATGTTGAAAAGCAAGAGACATGAGGGCAGAGACTCAGTAGGTGGTGGAAAGCTTGGCCTAGTACTCATTAAGCCATGGGTTCCATTCCCAGTACCACACAAACTAGGCACGGTGAACCCCACCTGTGATCCCAGCACCTGGGTAGTGGAGGCAGGAGGAGAAGTTCAAGGTCATTCTTGGCTACATACTGAGTTTAGGGTCAGCTGGAGATACATGAGAGCCTGTCTCAAAATAAATAAGTAAAATTAAATTAGAAAGTAGGTGAAGGAACCCTTAGAAGAGGCTATTCCCCAAGTTCTGCTGTTTGGGTTACTTTAAGCATCACCACTAATGCAGAGTGGAGCTGGGATGAGGAGAACGTTACCCAGGCATTCATCTAGTAAGAACTTACTAAACAACCACTACCGTATCAGACCCTGTGCCTATGCTTAATACATATGCATATGCTTAATACATAATCTTTCAGTAAAATGGGGAGACACATCAAATCAGTGACAACAATGTGAATATGTTTAACAGGAATGTTTAAAGCTGTCAGAACCTAGAGCCCATTCTTCCTCCTTTCATCTATTAACTAACTTCACATTTGCTCCTTGCTATTACAGTCAATTGTTTGAGACTAAATCTCTGAGAAAACAATTTCAGGAAAAACCACAAGAACAAGTGAGAGAAGGCGCATGGTAACGCTTTTCTCTTTACTCAGGGCTTGGCTGCTCCAGGGCTCCTGTACCAATGGTCAGCATGTCTATTCACCTCAAATCGACACCATCTTCAATTCCTCCTTAGCTCCTCACCAAAGCTGCTTTTTTTGGGGTGCTCGCTCTTTGAAGGAACACAGAGGCTGCTTCATGCCAGACACTGCTTGTGGCTGAAGATGCTGCAGTGACCAGATGGACAGTTGCTGCTTTTAGTGGTGCTGACACAGTTCAGGGCAAACAAACATCAAATAAGTTCTATCAAGTGAGAAGAGCATTTTCAAAAATCAGATATTAGACTTAAATTGGGTACTCAAACAGCTTTCGTACTCCAAAATCAGGGCTGCATATTTGAAGAAGGCACAATTCTCATTCTGGTGAATGCTTAGGTCTAATGGGAAAGGGGATTCAAAATGAATTAGTGCACTAAATTAATGTTTATTCGTGGGCTATTAAACAGAAATCTCAGTGCCAGGTGCAGGATATCTCTCAACGAGTTACTGGTCAGAAAGGCCCCAGAGGCCCCTAATACTAATAGCACAGGCTCAGGCTGTTGTCATTGCGCTTGGCTGCCCACCTCAATTGGATAAGACCCTACTGCTGAAAATACCATACACCCTGGCTGCAGGACATGGAGAAATCAAGCTTGAACTGACTAGGAAATGGCTTCCCTGCTGGTTAGCTACCACAGTGCTGGAAGGTGCTATGCAGGCCACTGCGAGAAAAAAAAGACATCAATGGCCTTACCTAGCATGCTGCAATAATGACCTGACAGGCAAGATGTACCCATGGGAGCAATAGTGGCATGGTTGTTATGGGGTTAACCAAAAACTTTCTGATTTGGATTTGAGGCCTGCCTCACAGGAGGAAATTCACACACGGTACTGTAAAGCTGGAATGACTGGATACTCAGTCCTAAAGGGACATCTCTGTCAACTCCTCCCCCTCTAAAGCTCAGGGAACATGGAGGAAGAGGGGGTGAGGACAGTGTTAAGAGCCAGAGAATGGGAAGGATTGGTGTGAAACACCATCTTCTGAACATGACATGGCTGCTGAACTCATGAACTCACAGCAGCTGTGGTTACCTACATAAGACCTACACAGGATCAAGCCAGTTAGCATTCCCACACAGATGGTAGAGGGGCCACTACAAGGCACCATCCCTAGCTGAGAAATTACTAGCAAATGATGGCTGCTGGGGGAGAGAGTGTATGGCTGGCAGGCTACCCAGGTGCTAGTGGATGGCCTACACCCATGCACATAAGGGCAGAACTAGTTAGACTTTGTGGGTTTTCTCTTTTTAAAAAGGAAGAGGGGGAGAAGATGATGGTGGAAGGATATACTGAAGGGTTGGGGGTATGATCAAGGCACACTGTATACATGCATGCAATTGTCAAAGAATAAATTTTTAAAAATTAAAAAGACAATAAAAATAAAAATTCAGAGCTGGGCATGGTGACACACACCTTTAATCCCAGCACTTGGGAGACAAAGGAAGGCAGACCTCTGTGAGACCAAGGCCAGGCTGGGCCACGTGGTTCCAGGCCAGTTGTGGCTACAGGGAGATTCTGTCTCCAAAAAAATTTTTTTAAATTAATTAAAAAAAAAATCAGGACTAAAAAAAGACATTAATGTCTACAATAAAGACTTTTACTTGAAAAGATATAGAGTAATATACTTTGGCTTAGCACAAAAGCCGAAAAAAGTAGGACTGCTTTGATTTTTTAAAAAATTATTTATTATTTTTATTTTATGTGTATGAGTGTATTGTTGCCTGCATGTATGTGAGTGCACCCGTGTCATGCAATGCCGCAGAGGTCAGAAGAGGGCTTTGGATTCTCCTGGAACTGTAGTTAAGGATGGTTCATAGCTGCCATGTGGGTGCTGGGAATCGAACCCGAGTCCTCTGCAAGAGCAGTCAGTGTTCTCAACTGCTAAAGCCATCACTCCAGCCCCAAGGATTGCTTTGATTTTAAGAGATGCTGACAAATTTAAGTCTTAGCCAGCCCTCTATGTGATGCACAAGAATTTATAAATATTAAAAATAAATATTCACTTCTTAAAAAAACAAAAATTAAAAGCTATGTTCCATTTATGTGTTATAAGAACATGAATGTTATATTAACCAAGACTGGAAGCCAGAACATTGAACAGAATTCTTTCCATATGGGGAAGGATGAGTGAGTGTCGGACCCAGGCCTAATGTTTTAATTCATGATCAGTTTGCCTTACAGCCTAAGCAATTTCTGATGTTATTCTCCAAAGGTAATGTTTCTGAGTATACTCCTGCTATTCTTTATTAGATTTTTTTTTTTTTTTTGGTCTTTTTGAGACAGGATCTTCTTGTAGCCCCAGCTGTCCTAGAACTCACTATGTAGACCAGGCTGGGCTTGAACTCACAGAGGCCTGTCTGCCTCTGCCTCCCCCGTGCTGGGGTTAAAGGGGTGCACCATCCCCACCGCCTCTGCCTCCCGAGTGCTGGGATTAAAGGCGTGCACCATCACGCCCAGCTGAGATATTTTAGTTTTTATGCATGTGAGTATACTGCCGCATGTAAAGGCTTGTGCCCCCCACCCCCCCGGCAGGAAGATCTCTGTGAGTTCAAGGCCAACCTGGTCTACATAGCAAGTTCCAAGCCAGGTGAGGCTACAAGGAGACCTTTCTCAAAAGAGACCAAAAAAAAAAAAAAGGGCGGGGGGGAGCTGGAGAGATGGCTCAGCAGTTACACTGGCTGCTCTTGCTGAGGACCTGTTTGGTTCCCAGCATCCACATGGCAGCTCACAACTATCCATAACTCCAGTTCCAGAGGATTCAATGCTCTCTTCTGGCCTCCATGAGCACTGCATGACACAGGTACACTTACATACATGTAGGGAAAACACTCATACACGTAAAATAAAATTTAAAAATTTAAGATTTATTTTTATTATTTTTAAAATGTATATGTCTGTGTCTGTGTGAGTGAACATCACATGTGTGCTGGTGCCTAGAGAAGCCAGAAGAGGGCATGAGATCCTCTGGAGTTGGAGTTACAGACAGTTGTGGGTGGCCCAACCAGTGTGGGTGCTGGGAGCTGAACTCGGGTCCTCTGGAAGAGCCAGTATACTCTTACTACTGAATCACCTTTCCAGTCCCAATAGTGTTCTTATTTACAAGTCACATCCCAAGTTGTTCTTGATGGTGGGAGGAGGGAGAAGGAGGAAGAGGAGGAGAGAGGGGAGGGGGAGAGAGGGGAGGGGGAGAGAA
>NW_008338534.1:136279-149044 GCF_000622305.1 Nannospalax galili | reverse complement strand
GGGAGAGAAGGGGAGGGGGAGAGAGGGGAGGGGGAGAGAAGGGGGAGGGGGAGAGAAGGGGCCCTCATTTCCTTTGGAAGATCAGAAACCTGCAAATCAGTGACACACACTCTGTTCGCAGATTCTAGTCACCTTGTGAGTCTAAAGAGCAAGACCCAGAAAAAGGCTGAAGAATCACTACCACTTGGTATGGAAATTAAATGTGCAGTAAGTGTTCAATGCCTGCTCCTAAAATTTTGAGCTGTCGTGCAGTAGTGGTTAAGAACCCAGAAAGATCCATTTATTTTTGCAGACAAAGAAGATCCTGCTGAACTTCAGAGCTGGAGTTAAGACAAAAAGGGGAAAGCAGAGTTAAGAAAGGGAAAGCAAAGGTCTGGAATCCTACTGACTCACCATCTAAAAATCGCATGTGACCAATCACGCCTTTAATCCCAACACTGAGGAGGCCGAGGCAGGGGGATGGAGAGTTTGAGGTCAGTCTAGGCTGATCTTGGTAGAAGGGGTGGGGAGGAATGAGGAGAGAAGACCAGGAAACCACATGAATAAATGCAACATGGACCCTATACTGGATCTTGGAACAGCAAAATGACAGTGGTGGGAAAATGGATGAAATCCAGTAAAGTTGGAGTTTACTTAATAGCAGCATGCTGAGGATAATCTTTTAGATTTGATAAATATACCATAGTTATGTAAGATGCTAACATTAGGGACAGCTGGGCGAAGGGTATATGGGCACTCTGTTCCATCTGTGTAAGTCTAAAATTATTCTAAAATAAAAGTTTATTTAAAAAATTCATGGATTTGACTCCAGAAAGTTTTATGAATTTTTACTGGATCTTACCAAAGGCCAAATTGAAATGCTGCCATCTTTTGGACAGAATGAAATTAATTAATTCCATAAACAACTAATTATTAAGAATGAATAACAGCCGGGCGCGGTGGTGCACGCCTTTAATCCCAGCACTTGGGAGGCGGAGGCAGAGGCAGGTGGATCTTTGTGAGTTCGAGGCCAGCTTGGTCCACATAGTGAGTTCAGGCCAGCTGGGGCTACGGGGAGACCCTGTCTCCAAAAGGCCAAAAAAAAAAAAAAAAAAAAGAATGAATAACAATGAGCTTTCTAAGAGATTCAAAATATAAAATAATCTATGGTATAAGAAAATATAATTAAGCATAATATAATGTAAACACAATACTGCAGAAGAATCCTTAATTGTATTTAAAAAATCATACATGTCACAAGCTATAATAAACGAGATTTCAAAGCTGATTGTTTTACTGATGTGCTCAATCAATCACAATCCCATAAATTTCTCTTCCATCTGTACATAGTAATTAAACATGACTTAACTTAGTTTTCTCAAATAATCTGTTTTAGATTAAAAACCAGAAGAATTCATGACAAAATGAATATCTTCTATTTAATCTGACTGTCAGGTAGAAAAGTAGAGCCCTTGCCTAAGTAACGTTCCTAGTTAGTAAACCGGAGCTATCTAGTCAACTAGTTTAGTAACCTATGAGGGATGGGCTTATGAAAACCCAATTTAAGCTATTAAATATGGAAAAATAAAAGATCTGTGTTGCATAATAACATTTATAAAAAAGGTGGAAACATGCTCCCATCATTTCCTTCTCCTAAAAAAAAAAAAACTGTGTAGAAGATACTGTTATCATTTTCTACACGAAACTTGATGTTTAGAAAAATTAAGCAACTTTCAGGGGCTCCGTAGCAACTAAAGGGAAGAGCAGAAAGTAGAATACAGCTGTGTTTGAATCCAGGGCAGAGCCTTTAAGCATGGCTATAAGCTCCATCTTTCTTAAGGCATATCAATCATTCAGGCTTTGGAATGATGGTATCAAAGAGATCCATATGATATGGCTAGGAAAGAAATACTTTATATGCTAATTAGGGGAAATTCAAGTGACTCAGTAAATAGTAAGTTACACCTGTCGAATATATCAGAACCTCTGAAAGGCTGCTTATATTAGAAGGAAACAGAGACTCTGATACGACCCGGTGACCACGTCTAAAGGGCACATTCCAAGGAGCTCCTAGAGTTAGAGGTCTAGAGGGATGCAAAACCTTCACAGGTCATCACCCATTTGGCTCTTCACACAGGCAGAAAGCACCTACTTCCTGGAATAGCCACCTTCCTGCACTCAGCCACAGGTTCTCCTCGTGCTACAGATCCTTGGTTTGTTCATTCGTTAAACTAACAGGCATCAGATACCAGGCACCATGCTAAGGGATAACCCTGTAACATGGATAGATGAAGTCCCTATTCTTACAGATTGTATGTTCTTGGTGGGGAGGGGGCAGGAACAGGATGGAGAGATGACATATAAATTGAGTAATTTCAGGTGGCACATTACTGGAGAAAAATCTAGTAGATTGACTTAGTGATGAAGGAGTAGCAATTTCAGGTAGAGTATATACAGAAAGCTTTTCTGAGGAAAAACATGACTTGTACACAGAAACCTAAATGAAATGATAAACCAACAAAAAGCCCTGGAGAAGCAGTATTCCAGAGAGCAGGAATAGCAAGGACAAGACATGGAGAAAAGGCTTAAGAAAACTGGTGCTGGAGAGATGGCTCAGTGGTTAAGAACACTGGTTGTTCTTGCAGAAGACCCGGGTTCGAATCCCAGCACCCACATGGTAGCTAACAACTGCCTGTAACTCCAGTCCCACGGGATTCGACAGCCTCTTCTGACCTCTGCAGGCATTGCACGACACGGGTGCACTTACCTACATGCAGGCAATACACACATACACATAAAATAAAAATAAATTTTAAAAAATTTAAAAAACCAAAAAACTAATGAGCCAGGAAGTGAGGAATCTCATAGACTGAACTCTTGTGTGGTATGGTCACTGGATTCAATGTACAAGTACAGTGACTCAATCTCAACAGCTATCTGAGGTATACACTACTTCTACTTTACAGATGAAGAAACTGAGGTTCAAAGAGGTGAAGTAACTAGTGGCAGAGCTAGGCAGAAGGAGGCTAGAGTTCAAAAATAGGTTGGTCTGAGAGCAAAGATTACTGCCAGGGTCACAGCGAAAGTATTATTACACATAAGTGGGCAAATGAAACTCTTTCTGACATTGTAGAAAATCTAGGCTTATGGGCCTGCATGATGGCTCAGTGGGTAAAGGCACTTGCCACCATGCCTGAGACCCTGAGTTTAATCCACAGAACCCACATAGTGGAAGGAGAGAACGAACTCCCACAAGCTGTCCTCAAATCTACACACAAGTGCTGTGGCACTCATAGTACACACACATAGGCACACATGAACACACACAAAACAAAATTTTTTCTAAGTCTGGGCTTAGAATTCCATTTTGGGTAGCTTTTCCGCTCCACTTTGACAGTCTTCTTCTCTAGTTATTATGGAAGACAGATCTCAGACTGCCAACCACTTCAGCATCATCAGGCTTATTTTGCAGAGCATCAGTAAGGCCATGTCCATCACAGAAGCCTTCAAAGGAGCCAGGCTCCAGTCCATCCCTGCAGCTGATACCCAGGAGGCTGAAGAGGGAGGAGGACTGCTTGAGCCCATGAACTTGGGGCCAGCCTGGACAAGAGCGAGAACTCCATCACACAAGATCCGAACACAGTGTGCAACAGCAGCAGAAGTAAACTAGAAATGTGCTCCACCGGCACCTTTAAACAGGACCACCTGAACAATCCCATCCAGAGCTACAGCACCAGGAATGTCCTTTTCCCCATTAGTTCTACATGTTCACCCCCAAAATAAGGGATGCCTTTACTCCCGCAGGTATGACTGGTGCTGACAATCTGCATCCAGATTGGCAGAGGCCTGGTGACAAGTGAGAAGTTTGCAAACTTGGATTCAAAACAGGGTAGTTAAAACTGGACGTGGTGGTGCACGCCTTCAATCTCAGCACTTGGGAGGCAGAGGCGGGCGGATCTCTGTGAAATTGAGGTCAGCCTGGTCTACATAGTGAGTTCCAGGTCAGCTGGGGCTACAGGGAGACCCTGTCTCAAAACAAAACAAAGTAAGCCAGAAGAGATAAAAAATGATCTTCCTAGGTTTGTGCCCTTCTGTTATCTGTATCTTCAGAACCGGGACTTGTTAGAATTAATTACGAGCAGCCATAAGAAAAGCCTCAGCTTCATTTGCATTCTTCTGTAAGGACCTGGAAAGTTAGGGATTTTTTTTTCTTTTTTTTCTTTTTCCATTAAAGTATTTCAAGCTCTCATATAAGCTTTTCCTTTTTAATTTCTTGAAACTTCTGAAATTCACTTTCAGTGTTTAATTAATTACATTTCATTTAGTTAACATTTACTGGAGGAATCTAAAAAGTAAATTCTCCTTACTGTTAAAAGAATTTTGAAGAAATCTTTTCTAGAGGAGGATCAGAGTACAAAGAGGTGATCAGAACATCAGAGTTAGAGCACATGGATTTTAAATACATGTGCATATATACATACACATAGATAATCTGAAAGTTTCTTTGAATACTTATGTATAAAGTTTCCAATGGGTATTTAAAGGGAAAAAAAAAACCTAGTTATTTTTCACTGTAAATCCTAGGTTGTATAAAATTTTAGCTATCTGACAGAGAAGAATTCGAGATTTTAAAATAAATTGGTGGGGGTGTGTGACTGCAGAGATGGCTCAGCAGTTAAGAGCACTGGCTGGTCTTGCAGAGGACTTGGGTTCATTTCCCAGTACCCAAGTCACAGTTCATAACCATCTGTAACTCCAGTTCCAGGGACTCCAACACCCTCCCTGGGCTCCATGGGCACTGCACACATATGGTACACATTCATAAATGTGGGCATAACAGTCATACACATAAAACAAATGTTTTGGAAAAGGCTACAGCAAAACTTCTCTGTAGATACAATCTGTAAAATTAAACTTCACACGGTATGTGAGGGTGAAATCTACAGAATCAGAATTGACACCATTGGGAAGAGCTGTCTCAGAATAATACAAAGTGGCCGGGACCATGTCACTGTGTAGGATCTCCCCATAGCACCCACTCTAGAATTAGTAAAGACTGAGAGTTCATGTTGTTATGAGAACTGCAACTTTGTATTTCTTGAAGTTCATGTGGTAGTAGTATTTTCAAGTGGAACATTTTATTATTTTATTATTACAGGTTTTGCACAAAATTTTATAAAACAAACCTGCATTAGGTTAAAGCAATGAAATCAATGCCTTTCCCAGGAACTTCAGGAATATTTTCCATCTTTCCTGTCACAGAATACATCTTTTTAGTTAGGTGTTTGGCTCCTTCAACTCATACCACAGTTGAAAGAGACATTCCAGATGAAGGGCTTAAAGTAGAATGCAAAATGATCAAACAATTTACCCAGTCGGCACACACAACAATCTAGCATAATTTTGAATAATGCAGAGGTCATATATCGGAGGAATGATTTTTGGTTGATTTTTGTTTCCTGAGACAGGGTTTCACTGTGTAGCACTGGCTAGCCTGGAACTTACTATATCCACCAGGCTCGTCTCAAATGCATGGAGATCCACCTGCCTCTGCCCTCCAGTGCTGGGATGTTCACTATCACACTTGGTCTGTCAGGGGATTGCTTTTTAAAAAAAAATTTTTGGAGCCAGCTGGGTGTGGTAGTGCATAACTTTAATCCCAGCAGTTGGGAGGCAGAGGCAGTGGATCACTATAAGATCAAGGCCAGCCTGGTCTACATAGCGAGTTCCAAGCCAGCTAGGGCTACAGGGAGACCTTGTCTCAAAACAACAAAAAATTTTTTTCTTGTTTGACGTACAATAGTTGTACATTTTTATGAGGTAAAATGTGCTATTTTTACTCACATATTCCTTGGACAATAATGACTAAATCAGGGTAATGAGCATACTCATCACCTTAAACTTCTATCATTTCTTCGTGGTGAGTACATTCAACATTCTTACTCCTATGTGGAAATATCTAATGCATTATTGCTAACTGTATTCACTGAGAACATTTCCTTTTAAAATGTCTTTGATAGGCATTTATACTTTCCCTGGGCATTTTTGAATCATCCAGGATTAGCATCCCTAAGAAGCCTCATCCTTGTGGTTTCAGAAAAATGAATGAGACTTGTCTGACAAACTATGTGATCTACTTCAAGCAAGACCCCTTTCCCTCTGGCCCTTCTGAGTCTCCTGAGCATGGTAACAGCTAGAGAACTACAGCAACAGCTGGGGATCATTAAACCGACAGAAATAGCGTAGGAGACTCCACCGTGTGTGAGTGGGGGAAGGAGAGGCTGAGTATCAAATTAAAAAAAATCAAAAGGGCAACAGGAAAGTAGGGGGTGGGGAAGGTGAGCCTAAGCAGTTTCGGGCCTAAGTTTCTCCACAGCTGAGGGGTACATGAAACAAATGAGGAGACAAGTGACTGTAGCCAAATGTGCCTGGCCCTTACCTGCTCTCAAACTGAAGGTTTGGTCAAACCTAAAAATGTAACAGACTGGTTGGGGGTCAGAGAAAAGCTGTGGAACCCTAAAGTCTGGCCCCAAATCATCCCCAGTCTGGAGGAATCATTCAGCGGAGATGGGTCAATTTGGGTCTGTTGGAACAGTAGAAACCAAAGTCTGTGAGAACATATAACAACCCTGGCTGGACTGGCCCCAGGTTCCTTATTCCCTCAACTGGAGAAGACCAAACACTACAGGAGACACAGGCTCTTGGGGCTGTTCCTACCAGGGCACAGCCACACCTTCTCCCACCCCCCATTAGCTTTTGAACCTGGCAGGCTTCTGAAGATTGGTGCAGGAATGTGCCATCTGCGTGGGCCATGGCCCAAGTGTGTTCAGCACATACCTGAATGCACTAAATGAGCTTTATTCAGATCACCCAGGGGTAGGTCTGCGTACCCTGATCTGCATATTTCATTCTGATCAATTCCAGGGCCCTGGGGTGCTTTCTTCTTCCCCATGTTTGCCAGGCTGTGTATTCGATAGCACCAGGACGTCCCAGCTGGGCATTCCTTTATAACTCATCAGAGTCTCAATTCCCCACCCGAAAGCCTGAGCAGGAAATTATTCGATTGCAGACATCAAGACTGCAACTTTCTTTGGCAAGAGTATTTTGTAACTGGGAGATTGCATGAATTCAGCTGAACACTTTATTTGACGAATACAATGATTCTCTAGAGAAGGCCCCACCACCCTCTTCTAGAATAGCTTCTTTCCTAAACACCAGCCCGGCAGGAAGCTATATCTACGCTTATTTCCCAAATGCTCCAGTTCTGTCTTAACAACTCAACTCGAACCTGGTTACCTCACAGTAACGGGCTAGCTCTCAATATTTGCAGTTAGTATTACTAAGAGAGGCAGAAGATACCGAAAAATAAATCCACTAGAAACTAAGAACAAGAGTCTGGACTTAAACATCACAGAGTCCAACAGTTATTTGTTAACCAGACTACTGTGATTATAACCACTATTCACTGTCTGCAGTCTGAGTGGGTAAATACCCATTTTCACCTCTATTATCAATTTTTAACAGTGTGCAACCTTTAACTAATACTTAAAACTTAATGTTGGCCAGGCATGGTGACACACACCTTTAATCTCAGCACTCAGAAGGTACATGCCTTTAGTCCTAGTACTCAGGAGGCAGAGGCAGGCAGATCTTTGTGAGTTCAAGGCCAGTCTGGTCTACATAGTGAGTTCCAGGCCAGCTGAGGCTATAGGGAGACCCTGTTGAAAAAGAACCACCCCCTCTGCCCCCACAAAAAAAGTATTAATTTCCTAAGTATTTATAATCACTTGCTATGTACATGCTAAAGTAGCAAGTTAAGCTAGAAATCAGGAAAATAACATTATGGATTTATACAGAACCTTATATGAAAAGCCTCTTTCATACATATGATCTCATTTGACTCTGAGTTATGATGGTAGACACTATACAATCAGAAACTGGTTTGCCAAGCTTAGAGCAACTTTGCCAAGCTCACTATTGACCAGATAAAACTAGGTTCAAGACTATCTGCTCAGAGCTAGGACACTAGCTGCCTACCATAAAAAGACTTCTGTTCTTGAGGACCTCATCTATGATACCTAATGACTTGATTGGTACTTCTCAGATGCAACAAGATCTTACTATCTCTTGGTCCAACATTATATTTTGAATCTAACTGAAGAGCATTACAGAAAAAGACTATCTATTAATATTATTGACAATTGGCAGAAGTGAATTCTTCTGAAGGCTAGAATTATCCATATTGAGACTGAGTAAAACTAGACTAGGACAGTACTCAACATCTTTCAGTAACTTTGAGATAAGCACATTTTGTCTATGGACACTATACTGCCCTCTAGTGCCAAGAAGCTTAGTAATTATCATTAATCTCAGTAAAGAGCTAATTCGAATGACACTGATTTTGTACAAAAAGACTTGGGTATGCAGGTTGGAAGCAAAGACAGAAAAGGCTGAATGTAATGCAATCATAAAGAAAACATAAAAAATACAAAAGACCTTCAAAGAATTCTCAAATAAAATGCAAAAGGTAAAAAAATGTAAAATGGGGCAAGTGAGATGGCTCAGCAGGTAAAGGTGCTTGCTGCCAAATCTGAGAACTTGAGTTCGACACTCGGAACACACAAGGTAGAAGGAGAGAACTAACTCCTGAAAGTTGTCCTCTGACCTTCAATGTACTCTGTGGTGTCCAGGTACACATATATGCATGTGCACAAGCACACACACATACACACACACACACACTAAATGTTAAAGTTTTTAAAAGAATCATAAAACTAATATAATTAAAGAGTGTTTAAGTGCTTTATGTGTTTTCAGACAAGTTATAAGAGTATAAAAAGATTTGGTAAGATTCATGGAGATAGCAGTGCATTAGAAATCTTCGGGGCCTGATGTGGCATCAAATGTCCCTGAGGCAGAGGCAGACCAGTCTTTGTGAAATTGAGGCCAGCCTGGTCTACACAGTGAGTTCCAGGCCAGCTGTTTCAAAAGCAAACAAACCAAAAGAAGTCTTCAAAATACTTCATAAACTGTATATAAAAAGTATGAGCCAAGGCCTAGAGAAGGAAGGAAAGTAAGATTCAGAACACAGGGGCTAGATAAATGGCTCTGTGGTTAAGAGTACTGACTGCTCTTGCAGAGGACCTGGGTGTGGTTTGCAGCACCCACATGGCAATGTGACACCCTCCTCTAGCCTCTGTGGGCATTGCATGCATGTGGTACACATACATATATACATACATACATACATACATACATACATACATACGGGCAAAACACACACATAAAATTAAAATAAATCATTTTTAAAAAGAGTAAGAACAGGGGCTAGAGGGATGGCTCAGCGGTTAAGAGCACTGACTGCTCTTGCAGAGGAGCCAGGTTCGATTCTCAGCACCCACATAGTGGCTACAAACCGTCCTTAACTCCAGTTCCAAGGGAATCTGAGCCCTCTTCTGACCTCTGTGGCACTGCACGACATGGGTGTACTCACATATATGCAGGTGATACACTCATACACATAAAATAAAAATAATAAATATTTTTTAAAAAAGAGTAAGAACACAGCCAATACTCTGACTTAGCTGTAACATTAAGTTGGTAAAGGGGAGGGAAGGTTGGAAGAAAATTTGGGAGGACAGAGCAGCACTGAGCTATCTCAAGGACCTGCCACCAGCCACACCTGTGATTTGCATTTAATTAAAATAAAATAAAACAAAACCTTCAGTTTCTCAGTTGTGTCAGGTCATTTCAAGCCACAATGGCCACATCCGGCCTTCAAGGGGCTGCCATACTGGACAGTTTAGCCAAAGTCCTGGGTAGTGCTGACCCAGAAAGCAGCACAAAGCCACAAAACACCCATCTGTCCAGATAGCTCACTCCTTGAAACCTCCTTGTCAAAGTCTATTAATAATGAAAATAAAACCATGAAAGAAAAAGATTGTTAATGGCAATTTATCTACAATAACTTGAGACTAAGAAGTATCGTTTTTGTTGGCTCTCTGGGTGTTTCTATGAAAAATGACTTTTGTTACTCAAACAGTCCAAGTAGCATTGAATACCCTTTACCCTTCCATCACCTAATGTACACTCCATCTCTTTGTGAAACTTGTAAAACGATGCTTTTTAGAAAAATTAATTACAGAAGACATTATTTGAGTCCTCACAGGTATGTCTGACCTGTGGTCTATGTAGTACATGCACCCCAGGAAAACTATAAATACAGGTCAACACAAAACCATAAACTTACATAAAACAGTACTGTGTGGTTCTTGAGCATGACTTTGTAGAGGACAATGTTGTGCTGTAATGTCAGAAGGCTGGACAGGCCTGGCAGATGTACAGAATCCAAAAAACAAGGTTCCAGGCACACTACAAAAATGTACAGTGCTTAGAGTAATTACCTAAAATTACCATTTTGATCCTGCTTATAAAAAGTCTGCATTTCTACTTACTGTAGGTTTTCATACTTAGTGTGAAGGCATCCTTCCTCCCTGAACCCAGGGCCTCACACTCTACCACTGCGCTAAATTTCCAACCCTGAAAAATTAGGAATCTGAAACATTACAAGTCTCTAATTATAAAAAGTCCAGTAGCTACAGCCCATGGTGTGTCTCTGCTTCTTAGTTTGTTTTTTTCCCTCTAATGGGACAATGGTGTTTATTAGCTGAGGACATGTCTACATATGCAAAGAAAAAGCAACTGCCTCTCAACTAGTTCTGAAAACGTTTTTCTTTACAAACTGGGCACTGTAGATCAGTCTCCTCCTCAACTGATTCATTCACTGCCAACTCCACAGGCTCAGTCACCCTGTCAGATGTCAGCAAAACACCCAGCAAGATCTCAAAAATCAAGAAAGTCTAACTTTTTAGAAAAGTAGCATTTATGTAATCAATAATATAGACTGCATAAATTATAATAGGTAATTAGGGTTTCCAAGCTTGAAAATAACTGAGCTTCAAAAAGACAAAGAAAAAAAAAAAAAGAAAATACCAATCATTTTTCATCCACATTTGGTAGAATTTGGATAAAGCTCTATACACACCCTAACCCATAACTCCTCTGAAAGAATTTACCTCAAATTTAAATTTTTCTGCAGAACTCGTCTATTCTATTTCAAAACCTTTTTTTTTAATAGTTATTTTCATTTTATGTGTATGAGTGTATTGCCTTCATGTGTGTAAGTGTACCCATATTGTGCAATGCCCACGGAAGTCAGAAGAAGGCACTGGATTCCCCTGGAACTGGAGTTATAGACGGCTGTTAGCCACCACATAGGTGTTGGGAATCGCACCTGGGTCCTCTGTAAGAGCAGTCAGTGCTCTTAACCACCAAGGCATCTCTCCAGCCCCCCTAAAACTTTTTTTTTTAGTTTCAAAATATCAAAGAAGGCTATTCAAAAAAGAATACTCGTTTAAGAAAACGCCAGTGCAAACTGTCAACCACAGCCGCCATGCACTACATGTAAAATGCCTTGTAGACATGTTAAATCATGACACCCAAATGTGGAAGACCTCAGGTCATCAACAAACTTTCAGAACGTAGAGACAGAAGAAACTGGGGCCACCATATCTGTATTACTTTTCTGATGCTGTGATAAAACACCATGGCTAAGTCAATGTGTAGAAGGAGGGAAGAGTTTATATGGCTTATAGCTCCAGAGGTCTAAGGGTCCATCATGGTGGGGGAGGCGTGGCAGCAGACGTGGCAGAGCAGAAAGCTGAGCAGCTTCCAGCACACATCTTCCAGCACACACAGGAAGCAGAGAGAGCAAAACCAGAAGTGAGGCAAGGCTATGAATTCTTAAAGCTGCCCTCAGTTGTGCACGTCCTCCTAGGCCACACCTCCTAAAGGCTCCCTGGCCCTCCCCAAAGAGCACCAACAACTGACCAAGTGTTCAAATACGTGGGCCTATGGGGACATTATCATTCAAATCACATTCCACACCCTGGCCCCCATAGGCTCATGGCCACATCATAATGCAAAATGCATTTAATTCAATGTTTAAAATCCCCATAGTCTTTAAGTCTTAACAATATTCAGAAATCCAAAGTTGGGGTTGGAGAGATGGCTCAGCAGTTAAGAGCACTGGGTGCTCTTGTTGAGGACCTGAGCTCTGTTCCCAGCACCTACATGGTGGCTAATAGCTGTCTATAATTCCAGTTCCAGGTGATCTAAAATTCTCTTCTGGTTTCTTCAGGCATTTCACACAAGTGGTATACACTGACATACATATAAGCAAAACACTCATACACATACTCAAATAAAAAAATAAGGAAGTAAATAAAAATCCAAAAGTCCAAAGTCTGAAGTGTCTTTTGGGACTCAAGGCAATCTCTGTCTCTCTTTTATTTTTTTGAGATAGGGTCTCCCTGTAGCCCCAGCTGGCCTAGAACTTGCTATGTAGACCAGGCTGGCCTCAAACTCACAGATAACTGCCTGCCTCTGCTGCTGGGATTAAAAATGTGTGCCACCACACCTGGCCTTCAAGGCAATCTCCTCATTGTAACCTCCTGTAAAATCCAGCATATTACAGAAAACCGACACATGGGACCTACCACACATAGAGAAGGTACCAAGAGACTCCCGTGGAGAAACTGGGAAAGTTTATGGATGATGGCAGACTTGAGTGGGGTTTACTCCCCAAAAAACTCGGGCCTGAGCTTAGTTCCTTCACGATTCTTTTCTTTTTCTTTTTTTTTTTTTTCTGTCTTTTTGAGACAGGGTCTCTGTAGCCCCCCAGCTGACCTGAACTCACTATGTAGACCAGGCTGGCCTTGAAATCAC